>NC_091484.1:60141516-60293031 GCF_947461875.1 Haliaeetus albicilla | reverse complement strand
ATTTAGCCTCAACTGGAAATTTCCATTGCCTAGCTCTCGGATGTTACTGGATGCCAGACAGAAAGAAAAAGTGCCAGTCTAACTGCAAATGGTGAAGACAGGGAATACAGAAGGGAAGAAAAGATTGGGACAATAAATGTAGGTGCCTTGGTTGTACAGCATAACTTAGAGACATGTCATGCTACACAGCTTATCTTAGCATGATGTTTGTTTGAAATATCAATGCCTGTATAATGGTTCAGATGATGGAAGGACCAAGTTCAAATTTATGCATTGACACCATTGATAAGAAAAAAACCAAAGATTATGCCTTTACCAATTTCCAACTGGCAGACATGAGTCACCAAAGTGTAGTCCTAGAATCGCTGAAGTAGCACAGGACTTTGTTAATTCTCTGTGCAAACACAGGACTTCCCTTTTAAGGCTGTCAACCAAACTTCTCACCACTTCAACCTCCCCTTATAAGTTCAGAACCAAAAGACTCTTTAAATGGTAGTACCTGTGAATAAGATCCTGACAAGTCAATCTATGACCGCTTGAAAACAAGTTAGGTACGGAGGTAAGACACGCTACTCCTCTGAGGGGGGAAATACAAAAAAACCCCAACACATCTCCTAGAAAACAGCCAAAGGAAGGACAGGAATTTTAACCACTTAACCTATGGAGGGCTCTCCAGTTCAGCTAAACACTAAGAGAAAGTGCATCTCCTAGGGAATACTTCACCTTTTTGTGACAACGTGAGGGAAAAAAATACTACGGCATTTCTGCTTCTGTCTGCTAAATATGGCCTCTGTCCCATAGCTTTTTGAATCTGCTTATCCTCTGGCAGTTTTAACAAATAGAAGCAATGGTGCACAATTCTTACTTATTTAACTTCTCCATGTCAATCATGATTTTACAGACCTTTGTCTTAGCTGATCTCAGTGTCTCTTTTTTAGGCCAAGAGTCCTACACTATTTACTGTTTCCTTATAAAGATGCTGTTCCTTGCCACTGTTCACTACCATGGCTACCCTTTTACCTCTTTTGATATCTACTGTATGTGTTTTTAATGGAAACTGTCTTTTCCCTTTAACATTAATTTCATTTGCCCTCTTACCACCTTATCAACAGAGGTTCGTGAGGTCTTTCAGCAGTTTGCAACAGCTGATCTTCATAGTAGCTCACTGCATAACCTAGCATAATCAGCAAACTTGGCTTCTGTTCTTCCTCCTTTTCCTACATCATTTATGAATATGTTGAGCTGTACAAAAGGCCACAAGGCTGCTCATTCCCAGACTCTGATGGTAAACCTCTCCACTGTGAAAACTGAGCATGTACTTGTTTGGGGTTTTTTAAATCTTTTAATCTGCTACTATACTATGACACAACCTCTCCCCTTACATCCAGACTATTCAATTTAAGTGTCTTCAGTGAGTTATGGTGTGTAATACTCTTCGGGAATTAAAAAAAAAAAAAAAAAAGGAACTAACTCCAATTGGTTGTGATTTCCTTTCACAAAAGCTATATTGGCTCTTTGCCAAAGCATCATATTTTTAATTCATTTCTTTAACATAGTTTCTATCAATTTGTGCAACAGAGATGTCACCCAATTTGGGGTGAAACTGGCCAACAGGTTCCAAAGTCACAAGACAGAAGTCACACAGACAACATTGGCATAATGCAAGCCTTATTTCTTTAGGAAACCAGTCCAGAAGAAGAATTATGTAAAAATATGAACTACCACCTATAACAACAAAGTGTTATTTGATATTGAAATGTATTCTGTGTTGGCCTACACATAGTATTTCTGCTCTATATGTACTATATATACATGTGTGTGCATGTACACAAACATATAATTATGTATGTATTAAGCTTGACTTTTAATTCTTCAGGTTTATATCCACTATCTTAAATTACTGCACTTATATGCACACACAAAAAAGAGATATTTGATACATTCATTGTAAAACAGATTCTCATCAGAAAATGAAAAATACAAGAAACATGAAGTATAAAAAAATCATGTCCAGTACAGTATTCCTTCATACTTACACTCTAAACATGGTGGCTCTCTACAACTATAACTTCATACTCTCTTGCCTTAATAAATGCAATCTTGCCCAACTTAAATTCATACAAAATACTACCATAAAGATATTTTTCTGGTTCATTAGTTCGACTATGTCACCCTTCTGCACTCAAGTGCCTCCCTTATCCCTTCACCATCAAACATGAACTTCCTATCTGCATTTGTATGACCTTTCAAATACCAAACTATAGCATGTATGTCAACTTTCATTTGCTATCAAGATGTCAGCCTTGGCCACCTCTTTGCCAGGGCTAGCCTTACTTGTCCATTTGTCAAATCTCCCAAATAAACCCCTCTGTTCTTTAACTGATACCAGCATTTTTGCATGAAACATGCAAAACTTCATGTGTTTTCCTCTGTTAAATCCTTTCTTAAAACATGTTCTGATAACAGATGTTGGTTAGAGCACTGATAAACTGTAACCAGCATTTATGCTACTAGTCATAATAAAGTCATTATTATTATACACTTGCACAGACTATTTTTAAAAGTCTATGTGCTCTACAAAGATGGGACTATGTAATATTATAGGGAACTTCTAGCCACTATAATGTTTTCACAACAAATACAATTTTTATTCACCTATTTTCCAAACAAATTATTGTTTCTTTTAACATTGAAAATAAGCAGGTCAATAACAGGTTTGCTATCTTAAACCCTTGTGATAGTTTACCTGAGTTGCAGCAACAACAGTAGTTACAGAAGGCGCAGTTGAAGGTGATAGAGCTCCCACTTGCTGCAAGTGGCCTGAAGCCTGCTGAGGTAAATGAGAACTGGAAACGGGAGTGCTAGATCCTGAGCCAGATACTGCATTTGGAAATGATACTGCTACATCATTGCTGCTAAAAATACCTGAAAAAAATTACAAAAACGATTACATGCATCTCTCTCTCTCCCCCTCCGTTTTCTAGTAACCATGTAAATATGCAGTAGAAAATTAATCAAGACAAACAAGATCACTTAATACATAATGCAGAAAGCTCCTGTGTTGAAATTCTAACCATGCTGATTGATCAAAGTGCTCTCGTCATTTGACATTCTACAGTTCAGGGAACAGAGACTGATTCAGTTTTAAGTTTTTGTAAAACATGTGTGATAAATCAAATATTTATGTGCATTACAAAGTGCTTAAATATTAACAGTAGCAGAATTTTTGGCTAAAATGCCTGCCTTCAACTGAGTCTGCTATCAGAGTTTGTTCTTTCAATGAATTACAGTAAAAAGTAAGTAGATAAAGAATGAAGTATTGGGCTATATAACTAAACATACACAGTACAGATGAAAAAATACTTTTTAACTTTAAAGTAAAATGTTTCTAAATAACATACATTTGTCCAAAACTGTAATTTTGGCAACTAAGGATTGGTTGTGTATTTTCAGAAAAACACTGACAGCAACTCTGAGGACAAAGTACTCAGATTTGCTGGTGGAACTGGTGGTATTTCGTTTATCACAAACTAAAACTCCATCCGTGATTTATGAATGCTTGACTAACATTTCTGCTAGAACAGCCAACAAGTAAATGACTAAACATGTTAACATTAGTCAGACTTGTATGTTAGCAATTTAAATAGGAAGAGTTCATACCCCTCTGTGAAGCCATTACTTCTGTTCATCTACATGCAGGGTAAAGTTCATTATATAGGTTGGGAAAAAACCCTACTGACCAGAAGCCCAGGACAAGAAGTAGTACCTGTCTATGAAACTGTTAGGCTCCACGTGCATTAGATAAGTGAGCTGTCAGCTGGCCAAGGAATATCAAGCATGGTAGCACTGAACTGCAGTTAGAGGAAGAGTGCCACAGGGAGTAAACAGAAGTAGAATGAACATGGTTAGATCAAAAAAAGCAACAGAACTGAAATGCCAGTTAGAAGGCAAAGGGTGGAGCTAGTTTGTCACTCATACAAATAATGATTTGAAGAAGGCAGTGACAATAAGAAGATACGCAATGTTAAAACACCACTCGCCACCCAGCAATCCCTCTGAGCACAGGCAGTCAAGGGAGACTAACATTATCCAAACCCACACATAATATGCAAACACTGATGCATCTTAAAATCCCTGTCTCTATTAACTGTCAAGAAAAATGGAAGAGAAAACCAGACAGACCCAGTAGAGAAAGAAGTATGGAAAAAACACCTGAAGACACATTCCAACACCACTTTTTTCCTGCCTAGCCAAGGTTAGTGACTTCTTGTCATCTTCTCCCCAATCTCTTCATCATAGCACAATTCCATCCCTACTCTGCTTTTCTACTGACCTTTGTATCTTTTTCTATTTAGCACACCTCCCTGGGTCATCTTCCTCTCCTTTTTTTTTTTTTTCTGTCACCATCCCAAAAATCTACAGTTATGGCATTACTAGCAGTTAAGATCCTTAAAGTGTTCACTTTGTTATGACCTTTCTCCCATTATATCTGCCTCATCTAACTAGACAGTAAATTCTATGGATCTTGCTCTAGATGTGTCCCTACACACCACCAAAATGAACACTATTAACAAACCTTGCTACTGAGTCTACTCTTAAATTACAAGCACAAAAACTGAAATATACCCCAGGTCCTCAAAAGATGTTTTTAAAATCTGCTTTCAATCAGAGATTTCAAATTAATAAAAAGGATGAGATTTTTGACCCTTTATATTTTGAATGCATTGAAACACTTAAACATACAAAAATTCTCGAAAAAGAGGAGATTCTCATGCAATTATCTGTCTCCAGGAACTGTGAATTTTAAGGGTAAAAATAATGAAATATCACAACAGTTATGATTAAATCATAAGAACTTGTAACCACAAATGCTGTAACTCTCATAAAATGTCAATGATAATGAGTGGAGAAAAGAAAATTTTTGGTGACAGTCAAGTAATAAAAAAGAAAGATGTTTTGCCAGAAAGATAAAGCCACTCCAAAATTTTAAAGCTATTGTAGATATTTTTCTTAATTTTTTCAAAATCTTACATATTTAATAACTGCAGAGCTTCTGCTGCTTCTACTTTAATGATAAGGTTTATTCTTCCTCTTAAAAATAAAATTCTGGAATACAAGCAGACAGTTATAAAATCACGGGCATAAAACTATGTCAAAAGAAAGACAAGCAGTAAATCAGTTTTCCACTGGAATGAGCTAAGTTGTTATTTGTTGCTAGCAGTAGTACTTGTAGTATTAAAGACACTCACTATTTGTTGCTGTTGCAAAATACAGGACAAATATGACCTATCTGCACATTCTGGGCTAAGTATTTCCATTTAGCAATACCCTACTTAATACATAAAGTACACCCACCTTCTGGAACTAGTCATGCAACCAAGATATTACTCCACGCAAGCATTCGAATAAGAACTGTATGCTGAACGTACAAATAAATCCTTGATTTTCACACCGTTTCAAAAATATCTGTATAAAAACTATGTGCATATCATATTAGAAAGCCAAGAAAGTACATATTTTAAAATGTCTCAAACATATCAAGTTGTCCTTTTGGGGTTTTGGGAGACATAAATCACTTTCTGGATCAGGAAGGAATAATAATGAAAGCCTGAACAAATCACTATAAACCACATTAATGTTTAAAACAAACAAACCACCTTGAAGTCTTTCCCATGTTACTGAAAGGCCAAATAGCTATAGCTTGTGATAAACAGCATTGTGTAATTTGCCAGAGACATAAACAGCATGGTGAAATACAATCTTCGGCATTTTAGACAGAACACAGTTCTTCAACTGCAGGTGAAAATGGGCATGTAACACTGTTCAGGTAAAGTCTGACTGTGCTTAACACTGATAACATAGCTGCAGAACATGGTTTCAGGTTCTGACAGATAAAATGCACGTATAGCCTGCATTGCTGGAGTGAAAGGCTTAAAAAAAAAAAAAAAACAACAAAAAACAACCCCAAAACCAAAAAAAACCCAAAACAAACAAACAAAAAAAACCCCAAACATCTCTGGACAACAAATAACTGCCTGCTTAGCAGAAATGTAGTACTATAGAGCAGGGAACACATCAGATTATGCAAACTGGAAAAAAACTGTTTTCTTTTTGCTGACAATCAATGACAAAATAGATAGAGGAAATAAAAGAACTTCAAGAACAGTGAAAAACAAAACAGCCTCAAGTCAGAACTAGCTGTGCAGCAACATACACCAAGCAGCACACAGAACAATTTTAGTGATTTTATTCAAAATCTCAAAAATAAATAGTTCCATGAGAAGAAGAATTAACAAAACAGATTTAATTCTGGCTTTCAACAGCGTTGCATCTCACAGATGACCTCAACGCACTATGCTTTCCCACCACGATTTCTGTATCTAGCTATGAAATCCTCAGTTCTTTTTATTTTGCATTGCTATAGCCCCTGACGTTATTCTTCACCTCCCTTACATTCCCCTTCCTATGCTGGTCATTGCCTAGTTCAGCAGGACATAAAAACAAGCAGTGGTTACTCTTGTAGCCGTACGCTGTCCATCCCTATTACAGGAACTTACATATCTTAGACTCCTTTATCAAGTTTGCTTGAAATTGGACAACAGGCTCAAAGCTTACTGTGGGCCAAAATCAAGAGAGGCAACATTTAGACTGCTTTCTTAGGAAGCTAGGAAAATGTTCTCCCTACCGTAAAGCTGTATTTTCTTTCTTAAGTCAGTAACTTGAAACTCTTGCAACAATTGTGAAGAAAGGAAGTTATTTGAGATATCTGTCATAAGTTGCAGATCCTAGCATTTTGCCAAAACTTAAGGAATAAGCAGAATATGGTCAAAGAGATTTATTTTTTTAAATGCAAACCTGCAACCCCACGAAAGTTGCACAGAATCACAGAACCTTCCTACTTGGGGGAGGACAGACGGACATGGGGCAGGGGGGTGAGGACAACAACCGCAAAGGGACTTGTAGTAGAATTCACAGAAATAAAAGGAAATTTTGAGTTACATGAACAAGAACTTCCTTTACAAAAACGGAAACTATATATATTTTCAGTAACTTCACTTCCTGTGGTGATCTCAGAAAGTCTCCCCTAAAAACATGACAACTTTCTATACACAGTAAAATGAAAAAGTGCCTTTGAATGAAGCAGTCCATTAATTAGTAACTAAACATGTAGAAAAATTGATTAAGTTTAGCTACACAAGAAGTAACATATTCTATTCCAGTAGAACATTAATAGTGGAAGAAATATCCCACTATTTGTTATTTTGTAATACGGACATAAGCTAAAGTGAACCTAATACTAAACACAAGCAAACAAACTGAGGTTATTGTGACACAGTTGTCTAAAAAGAGAAGAAAGTAAGTTGTGTTTGAAACACCCAAGCTAGCAACAGGATTTTATTTCAATTCATCTGAGATAATGAAACCATAGCTTGGATGCTAGAGCCAACCTGTTTCCTTCATGAAGAAATCCGAAATCTAAGAATCAAGTAATCAAGCTGTTTTCCTGCTGCTGATGAGCAAAGTGGCAGAGTTTACTTTCAGATAAGTTTCTACAAGACTCTGCAGTAACAGTTCTAGGGGTGCACAGAAATGATAGTCACTGATCTGCAGCCTGATAACAAGCCAGCATTTCCCTCCCTTTCAGTGACTGAGGGTCCTTTTTTGATAGAGGTACAGCAGCCTCTATCACAGATCAACAGCCAATGCCCTCCTTTCATGACAGGCGTTGTATGTTCTCTCCATGATGAGGTAGAAGGAAAAAAGAGCTCCCAGACTCAAAGTACCCAAAGAATACACACTGCTGGGACTGCAGAGGAAGAGGGACAATACAAAATACAGGTACACATTTCCAAAACGGAACAACTACTCTAGTTTCATACCTATTGACAGAAGGCAGACTGCTGTAATTATTCCCTTTGGAAATACTCTATAGATCAGATTTACAGTCAAAGACCAAAATACTTGACAAGAACCTTCACACAACTGAGGAACACATTTCGGCATGGCAATATCATATATATGATCAATCAGTGATCTAAGACCAACGTCATATCTTCATATACAGCAAAGACCTGAAGTCTGCCATCAAACTCAATTAAAATTAACCCCAAATCCTTGACAGCTCAGCTAGCAAAAGATGTTTAGTCAATCTCTTCTGCCTATTCCCATTCCTATGTCCATGATCCTGACTGTACAGCTACCTACAGTCATTCAGAAATGTATTCAATAATGGGGTGGGGGGTGAAGGATCAGAACTGATCCATGTAGCTACCAAAATGGTCTACTCCTCTGTTCAAGCTAGTCCCACCTGCTACAGTGAACGTTATTTTATACTTGATCCCATGTTCATTAATGACCATGCATGTCAGCAGTGTTACAGAATTCACTCTTCAATAAACTGTAACAGTAAAGAATACATATACCAGCTAACATGAAACAACACGTATGAGTTGCTTAAACCAAGCTCAGTCAGTATATAGTCCTCAATTAGATTATTTTTTTTCCACAGGTAGGCTTTTAAGTACAAGATTTCAAAACTGCCTAAACCACTGTCAGAAAGGTTACAGCTTCCTGGTGCAGTGTGCCTGCTCCTACTTTGAATTAATCCAAGCTGCTACAGGTCTTAACACTACAGCCCTCCACTGCAGAAGGGCTCAAACCCATGTTTTTCATAGCCCAGTCAAGGTGAATTTGCTCCCTGAGAGGAGAGTTTTGAACATGACACAAGGAGACAGATGAATGACACGCTGGACTAGGAACACAGGGAGAACTGTATTGTTTTTCTAGCCCAGTATATCCATCTCAAACAGTGACCAACAGCAGCTGCACAAGTAAAAGCACAAGAAAAGGGCAAGCATGAAGTAATACTTTCCTCAAATATTCTCCCAGCCTCTAGAAATCTATAACATACAGACCTTGAGGAATGGTCTTTGTAATTATTAGCCTTAGGTTTGCTTCCAACCCTGCCCCAATGAATTTCTTCCAATCCTTTATGAACAGTTGTCCATGTCCCATGGCAAAGTTATACCTCAGTTAAACTGTGCGGTCCTTTGGGGGGGGGGGGGTGGGGGGGGGTGGGGGGGGGTGGAAGGCAGGGATGACACAGGGACAAACCTCCTTTCATTTGTTTCCTCCAGATGTTCTGATTTCCCACAATAGGTCCTTGAGATGCTTTATAACTGTGTGTTTAAGATTCACATATATAATTAATTCAGCTTTATGAAATAAGACACATTAAGAATTTCATGCTTATTCTAGACTGATTCAAGAAGTTTTGAAGTACTCTTCTAGAATAAGAGCAACAAGATGAAGAGCTCCATGATCATATCTGAGACACATATGCTCAGAACTACAGGAAAGACCTGTACTTCAAGTGTATCACAGCACAGAAAGATCTTTGCAAGAAGAAAGAGTTAGATATGGAAGAACAACTGATAAATAAAGATCTTAAGTTCTATTTAGACATTCACTTTTGTCATGGTGAGCCAAGACAGACAAGCCTAAGTTACTTTAATATGACATACTAAAAACAGAACAGTTTTAGGCTCTGTCCTGGTTTCAGCTGGGATAAAGTTAATTGTCTTCCTAGTAGTTGGTACAGTCCTATGTTTTGAGTTCAGTATGAGAAGAATGTTGATAACACTCACGTTTTCAGTTGTTGCTAAGTAGTGTTTAGTCTAAAGTCAAGGATTTTTCAGCTTCTCATGCCCAGCCAGTGAGAAAGCTGGAGGGGCACAAGAAGTTGGGAGGGGACACAGCCAGGACAGCTGACCCAAACTGGCCAAAGGGGTATTCCATACCATGTGACTTCATGCCCAGTATATAAACTGGGGGGAACAGGGGCGGGGGGATCACCACTTGGGGATTAACTGGGCGTTGATTGGCAGGTGGTGAGCAATTGCACTGTGCATCATTTGTATATTCCAATCCTTTTATTATTACTGCTGTCATTTTATCAGTGTTATCATTATTAGTTTCTTCTGTTCTATTAAACCATTCTTATCTCAACCCACGAGTTTTACTTCTTTTCCCAATTTTCTCCCCCATCCCACTGGGGGCGGGGGCAGGGAGTGAGTGAGTGGCTACGTGGTGCTTAGTTGCTGGCTGGGGTTAAACCACGACAGGCTCACTAGTAGGAGTATGACACTTGTGATCTACATTTCTTAATGATTTCCAGGGAGAACATGTGTTGCTTTGCAAAACCTACCATAGCTTCAAACCATTCTTACAGCAATCTACCTCAGTGCTGAAATGGTGACTCACTGGAAGCACTAGATTCCTCTTCACTGTTAACATAATTAAGTCTTTTACAGGAGTTTCTGCTTCAAAAATTCTCTCTTTTGGATTCCAGTGATCTGAAGTTGTTGTCTTTGAAGGCATGCTGCAGGATGCTCAACTGAGCCAGGATTTTCAAAAAGCAGACACTAGAGAGGCTAACAAATAACAACAGCAATTCTGTTGTGATCAGTTATTTCTGGTGGGGGGAACAGCTGTTGCCCAAATTGACATAGCTGTCATTAGGAACAATTAAAGCTTTAAAGTGGTATTCTGGAAACTCAGGGACAGGTAGTTAGTTATACTTAAGGCTGTAACATTTGACAACTGAACAATAACACTCCATTATTCAATACTCTGAAAAAAATGTGCATAAAGGAACTATTTCAGGATAACTTTGTAATTTGCCCTTCTCTTGTTCTTCATTTTTTTAATTTATATAGTTTAGTGGAGCACTACTGTCCCCATGCTTCAATACAGGCAGATGCCTTTTTATCAACACTGTAAAAGTCTGCCCAAATTGGGCTAGATTCAAAAATTTTTATTCATTCATGCTCAGTACAGATTCTGCCTAGTTTAGTTTTATCTTGTTAAAAAAATCATACCATATATACTAAATTTTGCCTGCACTGATGCAGAGGCCAAGGCTACATACAGAACTGAAAAGTTTCTTTGGAAATGTGCCATCTTCTAAAGCCAACCAGTGCTAGGACTGGCACGATGGATGTCTGTTCTGTGCTATGACTCTCCTCACTGCAACTCACAAATTGGCATAAGACAGAACAAGCAAAAACAGAGACCTGAAAACAGGAACAGGAGTAAGAAATAAAACAGACAGAAGACAGAACAAGCAAGAACAGAAGTAGCCATAGAAAGGCTACAACCAACAACTACAAGTTACAGCTAGCTCTAACATAAAATAACATTTAGGTCATCACTCCCCACAGTCTTTTTTTAAAGTATGCACTAAAATCCTCAACAAATATGTATGTCTGTACCCCCTCCTCCTGCTTTCCAGTGGTAGGCCCATAAAAATGATGCAGAAAAGATGAGACTTCAAGATCAAGTCAAAAAAGTTTGACTGTAGGGTCCAGATTAAGACTGAGAACAACAAAGCACAAAGTTATCACACAGCAAATAACGGTGAAAACTTTACATCTCTCAACTACAATTTTTCAGGTTTTTTTAAACAAGTTTTTTAAGAAGTTGGCCATAAAACTGAGAAACAGAGCACTGAGTACTGTCTTTTACTGGCAAAACTGCAGTGTGCTACTTCTGCCATGAAGTGTCTTGACTCCTTTAAGACAGGTATCTTAAAAGAAAGATATGGAAAGATACAGCCTGCATAACTCCATTTTCTAGTCCTCTTTTTTAACTGACCCCTTCAACTGTGTTCAAGACTTTAGCTATCATCTTTGCTCATTTACACTTTGTCAGCACCAAATTCAACTGACAGGCTTCGACCATCACCTTTATACTAGCATAACTATCAAATGAACCTCTCTGCTCCAAACTTGTGTTTGTCTCCACTCAAACCAAAACTCCCAATTTTTTCTTTTTTTTTTTTTTTTTTTTACTTTCTTGCTGATGTGCAGCCAACTTAAATTCAGTGCAGTGAAAAAACAAGCTCCTGATACACTGTCTCCATCAAAACTCTTACAGGCAATGCTCAGGACTGTAAGAGTCATTATCTGACTCAATCTGAATATGCTGTTGGAATAAATGATCTTCCTATACTTAAATATTTATCCCAAGTTTAAATACTTTCTCTTCATCCTATACACACATGGCAAGATCTTTCCTTGCTGTTCATATTATCAAAATTTCTACCTACCCTCATCAATTTCACCCATACATATGCTTCTGTCAAAACAAGAGCATGCAAAAAAAACCCTGCAAGATTGGGGAGAAAAAAAGTAACCAACCTTAAAATCTTACTTAAAGAAACATGGAAAGGTACATAAAACACAGCACCACCACCACCACCCAAAAAAAAGGTAGATGAGATGATAAATCCTGTCCAAACACTGTTCTAAAACAAATAATAAGTGATACAAAGCATTATTATTGCCTGACAAGAAAGAATACAACATTAAGTAACCACTTTCCTCTATACTCTTTCAACTTCTATGCTGGAGTTAGGAATACACAATCATTTTTTTTTTAAAAAGTGCAACGTAGAAAGAAGTCATTGCAAATCGCGTTCCATCAATTTCTATTCTGCACTCTTTTGTGAGCCTATACCTCTTCAACATTAAACAGCAAAAAGGCTCTGCTTATAAAACAGCAGAAACTCACCAAGTCCAAATTCAGCATACTTTGTCAGATACCCTTCAGATGTTTTATTTTTGTTCAGAAAAATGGTGAGCTTGCTTTCCTTCATCTCAAAGCTGGTTCAGAGCACTGTATACCTGGGAGAGTGAGAGGGAAACCCTATATCAAAAGGAAAAAAGCTAAACCTATGTTACTAAAGCAAAGCAAATCTAGAGAAATTTCAATATTTCTCACCATGTGTAGACTATGAAATATAAGTTTAAATAAAAATATAATTAATATTACAGTAAGAGACCCACCACTATAGACATCTGCATAACAGATGTAATTCGTGGCTCCAACAGTGTGAAAAACAGAAGTCCTATAAAACCTTAATGATTGCTAGCTTAAAATGCAAAGAATTTCACCATGCAAAGTTTAAACATTCAAATTCTTTTGCATATGCTGAACTTTAATTCAATACAATTTGCAATGCATACAGCACTGCTCTTCCAAAATACACATACAGCAATAAGAAAATAATTCTATTTGGCTGACACTAATGTTGATAAAAAATTCCAATTTTTATTAACAGATCACCTGACACCAGTTAAATACCACGTTGAGAAATAAACTTGATTGTCTTCAAAACTAGGCTCATGAGAGGGTTTTAACTGTAAATATTCCCTCCTAAATCTTTCAGTAACTGTGACTATAGTTATGATTGTTTCCTACAAATGAACAAAAGCCTTGAAAAAGTAAACCAAGTTCTAATTTAGTAAGATATATTTCACTTCCACTGGCTATGAGTGAATACAGAACTAGGGGTACAAAGCCAATACTGAATACTAAAAGGAAACAGCAATTAGATACATTAAAGATTCAATATTCCTCCCTCTGAAATTGATAGTACTGTTATCAGTGACACAAATGGGCAGCATTGGGCTGTCAGAACAAAGAATGGACAAAACAAGGCTACCTTCACATGCATTACTTGTAGTAATTTAAGTAGTCAGGAAGGCAAGTGGGAGAATGCCTGAGGTAGACACCACTATAACACACCTATGAATGGAGCACAGAAGAACAACTAGAAACACTATTCACAAAATTAAAGAAAAGAGTCTCAGAACTGGAATAAAACTGTTATCATTTTACTGCATACGTACAAAAAGATCATAAAAAGAGAACTGAGGAACTATTGACCTATCAGGCTCCTGCAGACAATCTACAAAGTTTTCACTCAAGTACTGAACAATTGACTCACTGCAGACCTGTATTTCACCCAATCCACAGCATATGCAGACCTTCAATCAGGCTTTTCCACAAAAGGCTACCCTTTGTGATAAATGAACCTCTGAAAAAGATTCTAATATAACTTACCATTATGTATGGTATTCATCAACTTCGAGAAAGCTTTTGAGTTAGGAGAAAAAGGGCTTCAAGTTAAGATCATGTTTAACAGACGCACAAAAGAATATATGTATAGACAGGAACTTCAGTGAACAATAATATACCTGAATACATCTTTCTTGTACTGGAGCTCTGATCATTTACAGTAGCTCAAATTTTAAAATGGATTTATTTCTATGCACTATAATTTTTTACTTATATTCCTTTTATCAGTGTTTGTTAGCTTTTAAATGTCGAGTATAAGAACATTCTAGCACATGCCAATTAGCTGCATTCTAAAGCTACTATTGCAAACAAAAATTCAAATGCTTCCAGCGACAATCAGCCTTCCCAACAAAAGACTGATTTTAATTTCATTGTCCATAACAAATTTAGAAACTTAAACTGAAGCTGCCTTCCTAATTTTAATCACAAGGCATCTTTTTTGCTTCACTGATAGATTGAGAGTAACTCAAGCAATGAAGAAGTTTAACAGAAAAACAGTTGTGTTTCCTGGACTTTAGGGAGCTCAGCTGAAGAACTTGAATGCATAGAGAGAAAGACTGTCCAACTAGTTGTACACCAAAGGAGATGCTCATATGAACTTCCTTTACTTCAAGGGCTGGGGTTTTTAGAGAATATTGATCTCTGACCGTTAAGTGCCAGAATACACTCACATCCCCTGCTGGGTAGCTAGAAGTGTCTGTAGCTCAGCCTCTATAGCAACACAACACTTTTACGCCCAGTTGCAGAGTGATGGCAGTCATGCAGATGGCCCACCTCTTCCACTTATGCCACCAATTAATTCATACTTAGGATAATGACCTCATGACTACAAAATTGTTTTAGTTTCAATTACTAGTTCACTCTTTCACACTACTAATGAACAAAGCCCTCAGCTTACATGTCTGGTTTGACAAGGTGATCGAATAAATGATTTTGCAGGTGAGAGTGTGGAGAACACCTCTGTCATACTTCCATGGGTGAATTTTCTACCTGCATCAGCCTCTGAGGTCTGACTGTACTAACAATTTCAACAGGGTGACTGTCTTTTATGCTTTATTTTTCTTTATTCTTCCCACAACTGGTAACTACTAAAGACTGCTGTCATAAGCCATTTTTTAACTGCCAGACTGTTCTCAACATGAAGATTCCAAAACAATGAATTAACAAAAGAAAATTTAAACTTTTGTCATTGATACTAGAATATTATAAAACTAATGTAGAAGTCATTGGGGGAGGAGGGGTATGGGGGGGGGGGGAACAACAACAAACTTGCCTTTTGCCTACTGCCTAAACTTGAATAACTAGCCAAAGTTACTTCCATGGAAAAAAACTTTTAAAATTTAGAATATTTTAATTAAAACATTACAGACCAAGTCTGTGCTGTAAAAAAACAAATACTAATGGTTTTTAAATTTTGTGGTAGAGAAAAAAAACCCACAATATACAAAATCCTGGATGATTCTTGACAGAAGTGGATTCATCGGATAAAAATGAAACTGATAATTTTAATTAACCTTCTCAACAGTTTTCAGAGACCTAACAACAATGTACAAAAATACACTTATAATCAAAACTATTATTACAAGTTTAAAAAAGAAGTCACTAAAACACACAGAGTTAATATGTCTGGGATCATATACATTATACTGTTGGGAAAAATTCTGCCTAAGGTGCAGAAGACACAATGCAATTGCTGTCTGCCACCCTTAAGAGCAGAATCATTTTGCCCACACCTACTCTCCACAGACTTTATTTGATTAAAATTGTATCAGCTCATTCCAGTTATGCTCAATTTTTGTGCACAAGAAATAGGAGCCATTTTGATCCACCACAGCTTTCGATATTAAGGCAAGTGCCTTTCAAATGTAAGGTACTTTTGGGTAGGGTTTTGGGCAAGCTTGGAGTGGGAGTGTTTTCATTACTTTAAAAAAGCTCAGCCCTAGACTGCCTGAAGCTACACCTTTAGACTTTGTTTCTTTAAAATTGTACCACACAGGAGCTACCCTTAACCCAAACCATCCCACGCTTTGTATTCCCAAGCATCACTCAAAGCTTTCAGAAAGTTTTCAAGCGGAATACACTAGATATGCCCCAGTGAAAAATTTACTACTACAAGATACACACTTCATAGACAAATGAGGAAGAGATGCAGTTAAAGAGCTGACAAAACAATTCAGTAGACCTAGTCAGCAACATGGGGTTAAAACAAGCAGTTGTCTGGCAACTCAAGAAGATACATAAAAACTAAGTGGCAGAAACAAGTTGCAGTAGAAGCCCTTTCAACTGCAGCTACTAAATGTGGAAAAAAAGTCTTATTAACATTCGCAGTATACACAGTCCTTAAGAGAACAGTGCCAATTCCAGGACACACAAATTATCCTTTAATAACTGTGCTCATAAGAATGAGCTTTTCACAATAAGCATGTGCTACAATGCAATAAATATGTAAGAAACGGATTCACCCCTTTGATTCTTACTTTGAAAGTCTCTTTTTTTGGAATGCTTAAGATTCCCAACAGGAAGGAAAAAGACTGTCACGCAATGACCAGAAAAGACAAATATAGTGTTAAGAATTGTCAGAAGGGAACAGAGAACAAAACAAAGAGCACAGTTATGCCACTTTAAAAATTCATGTTGCACCTGTATTTCAAATACTACCTGCACTTCTCAAAAAAGGATATAGTAGCACTAGAAGAGTTCTGGAAAGGGCAAGGATACAGTATGAATGACAAAAAGATATTAAGATATCTAGCTCTAAAAAGGATAATGGGGGAAATTACTTATCAATTATTAATACTGTAAAGATGGTGAATATTTTAAATGACTATTCACTGTTTTTAGAGGAGCGTCAGAACATAATCAGCAAGAGCTGCAAACAAAATACATCCTTTTACAATACATAAGGATATGAAACTCACTTCTCAAGTTTCAGATATTAACAGCATAAATGGTTTCAAAAATTATTAGACAAATTCATGGAAGACACCTGTCCTGGTTTCAGCTGGGATGTAGTTAACTGTCTTCCTAGTAGCTGGTACAGTGCTATGTTTTGAGTTCAGTATGTGAAGAATGTTGATAACACGGATGTTTTCAGTTGTTGCTCAGTAGTGTTTAGACTACAGTCAAGATTTTTCAGCTTCTCATGCCCAGCCAGGGCACCTGACCCAAACTGGCCAACAGTGTATTCCATACCATGGGACGTCCCATCTAGTTTAGGAACTGGGAAGTGGGGGGCAGGGAATCGCCGCTTGGGGACTGGCTGGGTGTCGGTCGGCGGGTGGTGAGCAATTGCCCTGCGCATCATTTGTACATTCCAATCCTTTTATTACTACTGTTGTCATTTTATTAGTGTTATCATTATCATTATTAGTTTCTTCTTTTCTGTTCTATTAAACCGTTCTTATCTCAACCCAGGAGTTTTACTTCTTTTCCTGATTTTCTCCCCCATCCCACTGGATGGGGGGGGAGTGAGTGAGCGGCTGCGTGGTGCTTAGTTGCTGGCTGGGGTTAAACCACGACACACCAATTCATGGAAGAGATCAATAGCTACAGATACCCAACCTTGAGATGAGATGCAAGGAATCCTAGTAAGAAAACATCTTGTTTAACCTAATTCCTTTGAAACAAACTAACACAGACCTCATCCAGTTACATGATGAAGGGCCAACACTAGATCAGCCCTCCTTGTGACTGAAGGAGCTAATTCTAGACTCCCCTCAAGCCTCAACACAGAACAGGAGGAGAACTGTTCCCCTACCACTATTCCCTTCCACACCCAATAAATCAGTAGAAGGCAGATGAAAAAAGGTGTTTTATTCTGGAAGGAAAAAAGAACTACTGTCTGGGTTCCTGGTATAACTGCCTCTATTGGCAGCTACCTCTTTCCTGACTTTTCTTGCACTGAAGTACCCTCCCAGCCACCTAGTTTTCTCCTACAATATACAGTCAAGCTATTGAAGTCCAACATGCTAAGGTGTCAAGAAAGGTTAGGGATGGTGAACAATAATAATATATGCCAAAAAACTACATGCTGTAATAGCTGGACTTCACATTCATTGTTTTCCTTTATTTTCCACCTCCACTACCTTACACACTTTCCTCTCAGTCTCAGCTGAATCCTTTCTTTCTTCATCTAATCCTTATGGTAGCTGCTGTGCTTGCTTTAAAACCTTAACAATTCTTCTTGCTTAAAATCAATGCTGCTCAGGAAGACTTCATTGCTTCCAGCTCATTCATTTCAATTAGTTTCAAAATATCTCAGAATTGACTATGTATTAAAACCTACATCCAAGTCACCATCCTTTTACTGTTCATTATGTGTTTTTAAGGGAACCGGTTATGCATACAGAAACTAGAGTTAAATTCTAAGCTTACCCACTACTCCCACAGCAGAAAAAAAGGCCTAGTGACTTTTTCCCTTGAAAGGATGTTTTTTGCTGTAACCAACCACTAAATCCTTCAGATTAGGCATTAGTCCATGACAGTTATCACACTTAAAAAAACCAACCAAACAAACAAAAAACCCCTGCATTTGAGATTCTTATGTGAAAGCTAATTATATTGGTGGCTTATGAGTTGCTTTTTCATTTGTTTGGGAGGATGGGGGAATAGGGTTGGGGGTTATTTTTGTTGACTGGTTTTTTTAAATTTATTTGGAACCTCTAGTCCGTCTTACCAGGAAATCCTTCTTGTAAATGTTCAAAACAAATAAACAATGGGAAATAGATATAAACCCAAGTCAAGTCCAAACGATCTGATAGGATTACTCAGGCATAGGGCCCAGACACATGTTCATACTCTTCAGCTCTGTTTACAGCTTCCATGTATATCTCCTCAAGTTTCTAGAGCTATACTGGTCCAAGACCATAGATGCTCACTCTTTTGGACAAAAAATTCCATTTTTTTCAAGTTAGGTAGTCTAATGAGAACCCTCTTCAGATACTTTTTACCACTGCATGTAATTCTCCCTCATGAAAACATATGCAGCAAGCTAGATCACTGTCAAAATTAACAGTTTTCTTAATGCTATCCTTAGGGCCTTCTCAAAAGACACCTTACATATCTACCAGATCTGACACCAAAAAATGAAGAATTCTACTTAAAAGCTGAATAAAAAGTAAAGAAAGAACAATATGAAGTAACGAGTCTGCATCTAAACTAGGTGTTAAATTACAGTTTAGTTTAAATGGACAAAAAATTGACTTTAAATTCAGGATCAGACATGAAGTAGCTTTTCTAACAATATAAAATAGTTTGTTTCACTTACCATTTCTTGCATTACCACCACAAAAGCCCTAATTAGAACTATTTTGCCAAGTAATCTGACAGCACACTTTGTGTGTATGGCATACCTGCATATCAAGCTCCTACAACACTTTTTCAGCGACGCCCAATACTCTTGAAAGAGAGGTTTATTTCAGTAATCTTCTGGAAATACGGTGTTGGTTTATCTGTACCAAGTTTTTGCATTTTATTTATGCTGGGGAGTTTTATTAAAAATGAGCTCACATCCAGGTGGATCAACACAAAGATCTTGCAGGTTTTAAGCAACTAGTCCAGGTAACCTTTATAAAATATCAGAACTGCCATACAGTGAAAAGGCACTGAGATATATTCTCATTTAGTGTAGCTAAGATGCATCTTTACATCTAGACAGACACTGGATTCCACAGTTTCCCTTGTTTACAGTGTTCTTAAATACAAAAGCTATTGAAATCTTCAATTGTACCTGTAAAGCTATCCCAGTTGGTTCCTGTCATTTTAACTACAGCTAGGCATTTGGATTGTCATCAACCACAGCATATGAAGCTACTCGGGGACTGCCTGACTTCAAATATTTCACTAGGGAGCAAGAATTGCTGTGGGACACGTGTCCCAGTGTTGTACCAAGCAACACACACAGTACTACACCACAGCACAGGCTATCTAGAGCTTTAGAAAGCTACTGTTCTTAGCCCTATCACATCCATGCAACCTGTTTAAGAAAGTGAAATAATTTACTTGCATAAGAAGGAAGCATAGGGAAATGTGGAGCTGATAATCAGGCACTTGGTCTGATTATATTTGTTTAAGAACAGCATAATATATGGATAGTATAGTTCCTATACATCAGCACAGAAATCTGTCCACTTAAGTCTTAATGGATTTGTCCCCAAGCAACATCTTTCAGTTAAAAGCTCATTTATTTTAAGGTAACTAGTCTTCTTTATACCACTACATTACGTTAGGATTTCTATTTAATTTTTTTGCTTTCTTTTTAGAACTTTACCAGGGAATCTCAGAAATTATTAAAATAATCAACAACAGCTCTAGACATCAGAGCCTCTTCTTATCTAGAAGTTAGTCACCCGACCATAATCCTGAAACAACTTTCAGTCAGTTTAATTTCTGGTACTGCAGCTCCTCACATCAAATAAATGGAAAATTTTAATGCAAAGTACATTTTCTTCCGATTGTAAAAACATGACTGTAGTGCTATCACCTCTGACTGACAACAACAAAAAAAGAATTTTACCATGTGAATTGGACAGTCTTCAGAGGGGCAAAAATGCTGCAGATACTATCAACACATAGAGATCACTTATTTTTCAGCTACATTTGGTTTCTGAAAGACTTTAAAGTCTGTAAGATTTGAAAAGTACAATTTTCAAGGAGGGGTTAAAAAAAACCCTACTGCTCCTTTTACAGTCAAGCCTCTTCTTTGCCCTTACACACACACACTTTTTTATGTTCCCATGTCACCTTTAACAGATTTTATGGAGTTAAAAGACTGATTGCTATCTCGCACTTGACTTACAAAGAATGCCGTACTCTAGTAAATTGACTCCAGATGCTGAAAAATGTTCACACTCAAAAAGATGTATATTTTAATTTAAAAGGCTATGGATACAAAATTATTATCAAAGGGTTTTTTTCAGTCTAATTTTTAAAGGAGATCCTAAACAGTTACAAGTAAGCAAACAACACCTGTATCTCACTTCATTTTCCATGCAGCAATAGAATTTCATTTAAGGAATATTTCCTTGATCTTCAGAAAAGGGATACACCTCTAAAGCAAATATCAAGATCTGCAACAAAGACACCTGATAGGATAGAAAACTTAATTGCTTCAGAGTGTCTCCTTGTTCTCCTGCTCTGTCTTATTATAAATTCTATTCTCGCTTTTATAAAAAGAGCTAAAGAACTAACATAACTGAAGCACAAAACTGGAAGTTTCAATACATTTTCCCTTTCTGCCTTTTTTTAAATATAATAATGATAACACCATATATTTTTACTCCGTGTACCTGCAAAGATAATCAACCCCTAGAAAAGCAGGCAATTTATTTTGTTCGCTATGCAGGCAACAATAACAGCAAAGCTGTCAGCCAGATCTCATCCATACAGTGTAGTTTACCCGGACTACCCAGGCCTAAAATAAGTGAGTTTTTATTAGGAATTCAAACCTAACACTAAATATATACAAGGCATTTCATAGGCTTATGGGTCAAATATAATCTAAAAGCAAACGGTTTACAAAAAGCTCATAGACTTCTTTGAAAACCTTCCCTCACCAAACAGGAAAAATTTATAGCTAAATTTGAAAATTAGTAAGTACAACAATTTAAGAAGCCTTTAAGCCCCCCCAGCCCATTTTCTTCTCTGCCAATAGAGATACAACTACTAAAGACCCAATGTATTCATACAGATATTTATTATGTTTCTAAAAGATCATATTTAGATACCAGTTCTGCAAATAATTCTGTATGGGCAAAAATATAGACCTACAGAATTTATTTTATTAATTATGAAATTCATATTTGGGTAGAAGATTCACAAAGGTTGAATAAAAACAAGATTTCAAACACTTTATAATTAATTACATCTTTTTGCTCAGCTGTTTAAATTATGTCTTTCTCCTGAAATAAGTAACTACCAAAATCTTTATTTTGTTTTTAAATGAAAGAAAGACCTAAACAAGAACGCAAGAAAATACACATTCCCTTTCCCATATTAATTTGTGTTTTGCTTCCTTGGTTTTTTTTAGAATCTGAAATGTATTACACGTTCATAATCTAAACATACTATTTGCTGTTGACTATCAGAGCATAAGAAATAAACAAATTATGATCTGTTTTGAAATGTAACTAGAAACTTATGACCAGAGTCACACCATAATTTGGGAATCTAGCTTCAAGTATATAATCTTCAAGATTTCCATTTTAACCTGACAGACACTTACATTCTCATACAACAATTAACTAGTCAGCTAAAATCTCACTTCCACAGCTGCCAAGATCTTCTCCAATAAAAACAGGCCTAGGCAGCTTGACATCCAAGCTATAACCTAGTTATTAGAACTTTGCTTCCCTTCCCTGAGACATTTTTTCACTTCAGAAAGTCCTCACATGTGTTTTCGCTCAAAAAAAAAAAAAAAAAAAAAGGAGAAAAAAAGAAAAGAAACCCAACCACAAACAAACAAACAAAATGAAACCCCAAAGAAACCTACAATTTTTTGAGAAAGGGTAACTTTGTTTTGTTTTAAATCAAGTTTTGTTTCAAAGCAATGCTCCAAGAGTTTCTAGTCTTGCGACATTCACAGGGGAGCCGATTTGTATCTAATGCACAAACCACTGCTTCCACAGAAAGTCAGGCAGCCTGGAGACTTCAAAGGTGGAAAGGCTGAACATTTCTTGTTTTCAGCAGCCCATCTAATTAAACACTATAGGTCTGTATTTTTCTGTCAACATTTTTTTATAAAAACAGAAAATGGGGCAATTACCAGTATGCAGTATGCAATTACCAATGAAAAAAAAAATCTGGACCAGAAATATTAATTCTTCCTGTATAACAATTATGATCATGCTTTTAACCATTTTTGTAAACTGAAATATTCTCAAATTAAAGGTATTTCAGTCTATCAAAGAGCTTAAAAATCTCTGAAAAGGATATTTTAAAAATCTTGATCATTGTATGACTCTTCTCAACCTTCCTATATTCATATTTTAGGAGGAAATTAATACCAGAATTAAATATAGTACTCTGCTACCTGCAATATTTATGGAGTAATTTCAAGTGATATAACTTTTCTATCCCTTCTTGAAATGAGTATTACAGGAATGACAATAGCCTTTTCTTCCTAAAGCATCTCAATATAAGATAATGTTCAGTTCTCTATCATTATTCAGAAGTTTTTCATAACTGTTTTCAAAACACATCTCTGTTATAAGGTTCATTGTTCAGTATTTTTTGTACAAAACTTTCTTAAAAAAATGAATTATTATTCACTATACCTGAGTACATTTTTTACTACATTTTTAGAAACCATCGTGAACCCTCACAGCAAGCAGCAAAGATTTCTTAATTTCTTCCCAATCTTTGATAAAAGCATAGAACATACCATGTTGGGAACTCATTTCTGCAGACCCATACTGCCTGACAATTCCCTACTAACTAATGGAATGCATTATTTGCCCAGTTACAGTCCATTTTCTATGCCAAACTGATACATCATGCTGATTTTTCTTTTAGAAATCAAAGGGATAATACAGCACAGAATTAGGTTCATACATAAGAGCCATGCAAGAATCTCTGTGAGCACATCATTTGATTCTTAGCTCTAGAACTTCCCGCACCTGCAAATCCAATAAATATACTTGACTAAACTGTATCTTCTAGGAGACATATTACCTCTAAATTTTCAGAATCATTACTGAGAATTGTTCAGCTATTACTTGCTCTCACTTGATCATGTTTTATCTTTTTTGTTAGGTTAAGGATCATTACAGTATCAGTTTTCAGTTCCCCATATGATTGATATCAATAGTCAGATAAACTCACTCCTAAGCTTTTCTACAATAATGTGCTTTTTCCAGTCCTTGAATCCTTCTTGTGGCTTTTCTCTTCTTTACACACAGCAGATAGCAGAACTAGATACAGTATCTGAAGACCAGATGCACTCTGCTGAACACAGAGCTACCTTTCTCATTAGTTTGCTGTTTATGCATTCAAATTAAACACAGCTCAGCACTAGAAGCTCAGACATAACTGATTATTCAGCTTTATCCTTTTTCTTTTCAGCCCTTCCTTCCAAAGACCACCATCCTTATCCTGGAAGTACACATCCATCTTTCTTAGATGTCATCTTTTACTTTAGCTCCACCAACACAACTCTTAGTTTGTACTGCATACCAAGAGATCCATTTTACCCTGACCTCATACCCAGATTTTTTCAGAAATTGCAGAATTTTGCAATAACTAGCATAAGGTTGATAACTAATGCACAGGGAAATAACACAACCCCAAAGTAAACACTTTGATTTAATAATTCCCTGATCAAAATTAAATTGAGACTTACCCATTAACTACATTTAATGCAAAGATTTGCTGGCTTCCTATCATTACAGGTCTCTATTTAAAATGTTATGCTGTATCAATTGAAACGTAGACATCTACTATACCACTGCTTTTATTTCAAAAAAAATACAAAAAAAGTCCAATAAGTTATTTTCCATAACTCACAATAACTGTCATTAATCATTACATCTTTACATCTCAACATCTTTCTTGTATCAAACATCCTAATTACCTAACTATCTGCTAGTCTCCTACAACTTCACAAGTTTTAAAGACTCACTGAAATTTAACACTGACAGTCTAAAAACATGAAAATATGAGGTACTCATCATCAGGAAATGCCAATTTATTACTTCTGTCTGTAGCTGCTGCTAACACCTGTTTTAGTTAAGAACATTGATTGGGGAATCCATTTCATGATAACCCCCATTTTCATAAGCTGCTACTACCTCATCATGTGATTTCTTCCCAATTACTTGATGAATGTCTCCGTGTTTTCTACACCAACAATCATCAATTTTAACATTTTAATCCTGTATCAAACCAACACCATTTCTGTTGAGCCTCAAATATGAAGAATTAAATTCTCTGCACATGAAATTTTGCCTTGTGTGTTTTCTACACCGTTTACTGACTCCTAAAAGGTCATTAATATCTATTAACATCAATTTCTTCCTTCTGTGTCCTCTGGAATACGAACTGGCTTTTTAACACAGCAAGACTTCTTTTTCTGCTTTGGCTTCTGGGGCACCTAGCAGATAAATGTAATAGCACAAACTGTTTCAGGATAATTTTTAGTAAACTCTTTCTCCCAACAGATTTAACTATTAAGTCAAAGGCTACAGGAGTTTAAACATAACATCACAAAGATTTAACACAAGCTCTGAGGGATTCAGTATCTCAATGAGAATGATTTCAAGTTACTCATCTACTTTGAAGCTGACAGTTCTCTTACATCACCAGTATGACAGCTTAACAGTAAGATCATCTCCTTGCACAGGAGCACAACACTTGGCAGAGGCTTCGTCACTGCTTGAATCAGAAAAGAAAGGAGAATAAAATATATGGACTAAGCTGAAGCATTTAACTCCTATATAAAGCTGAAATTTGACTGCACAAGACATAAAATCAACCCAGAGGGGCCTGTGCCAAAAAACATTAACTGTTTCTAAATCAGAGTTTGAAATATTGCTATATTACAATACTGGGTTCGGATATGTCCTTTATTCCAAAAACTGTCTAGTATTACCAACCAGAGTAGAGTATACCAAAGACTGGTCAAGGGTTGAATACTTATGATGTAGAGATAAAAATGTAGGAAGACAAATTATAAGGTTGCCTCAATTGTGACAAAGGAATTCCAGAAGATGGGCAGAGCGAGGGTGCTGAAAGAGGCCCAGTTTGGAATTCAACCTTCTCCAGTCTTCTTAGGGAAAAAAAGAATTGCTTTATAAGCTCCTGTAGGGCTTACAGTACTTGTAAGGGCATAAAATCAATTATGCAAAAATTAAAATATTGAAACAAATGATCCTCTGAAGTCCTAAGCAACTGAAGCTGATACTATACAATTTGTTGTACACTTGAAATCAAGAACAGAACTAGGAAAGACAGAGAAGCATCCTTATATGCTTGAAGCACCGTAATTCTTCCAGCAGCAAGTACCTATGCAGAACTTGGAAGATAACTGTGCAAGAACTTTAGCTACCATAAAACAGAAATTTCAGTTTACTTCTGACACTTGATTGCTTTTCATTTACCTTGCTGCATTATTC
Organism: Haliaeetus albicilla; assembly: GCF_947461875.1. Taxonomy (NCBI): domain Eukaryota; kingdom Metazoa; phylum Chordata; class Aves; order Accipitriformes; family Accipitridae; genus Haliaeetus; species Haliaeetus albicilla. Next base: position 60,267,001 of record NC_091484.1, on the reverse strand, counting down.
CACAAATGTTAGAAGGTACTGTACATCACACAAAATTATTTTTTCCCTATTGCTGTGGGACACGAATTCTCAGAAAGTTCTTCACACACTGGAGTATACTCCAAAAAAAGAGGGGCCAGAGTCTGCACAAACTGCTTGACAGAAAAATACAGAATGTATGAAAGTTATTTACCGTAACAGTTATTTTGTTCTTCCCACCACCTTATTAGTTTCTGCAGTATTGTTGAAATAAAGTGCAAGTATGGTAAAAGAAACATTTGATCTTGGAATCTACTACTAGCAGAGATAAGCATTGGGACAAGATGCTACTCATCTCTTCCAATCCCTGGATGAAGGTTTTCTGTTCTTTAATAACCATTGTTGTGAAAAGAAAAAAATAAACATCTTCAGCAGAAGGGATCACTGCTTTACAATACTTCAGACTAGAAATCTTTAAGTATTATTCCCTAGAAGGATGCTGAGAATTAACTTGATCCTGAAAATACTAGTGTGACTTAGAAAGTTAAATAGCTCTATAAAATCGTAGAGTTCAGATGAAACCCTCCCCCATTAAAAAATTCAGATCCTGAAATCACTCCAAAGACCAGTCCCATTTTGGGGGAACTGGTATCAACTTTATATAACTCCCACTGACAACTGACTTATGTCTTCTTAGACAATAAACTTACAGTACTTGTGAATTTCCAGCAGAAAGAGAAGCATGGTTTGTAAATAAGCTGCTACTGGCTAAGGAAGCTTTTCTTTCTTTTAACAGGAACAGATGTACTAGAAAAATGTTAATTTAATATAAAAATTCCTTATCACCCTACCAACCAAATTTTATTTCATTTTTTTAAATTACTTTTCATTCCTTTGAGTACACTGTTAAAAGTGTTTCCTATCAGATGATAAATACATTTCAGAAAAAATTATAAAGAGCATTAAGATTGGACATTTAAGTGCTCAAAATTTTGAACATATCAGATTAGTTGCATGGCAACTGTAATACAACCTGAGTGTATGCATTGTAACAGCTTTCAATTACATGGCCTTACTATTCATGGTACATCTCTGTTCTTATTAAGCAGGAAAACAGAAATTCTGTGGACTGGAAAAAAGTTTCGAGAGGACAAATATTTTCACAAAATGAGCTGAATGTACTTATTCTGAATAAAAGTTTTATGGAAGACATTTAATTATGTATAAATAGCACATGATGAATCTACCTTTTAAAATAAGCTTTCCTTCACATTTCACCTAATTTGAACATTAATTATGAACAGGATTATCATACATCTGTGAAGTAATGATTTTCATCATTTTTATGGATTTCAACAAGTACTCTTAAGAAAATGGAAAAAGAATAGTAGCTTAAGACAGCTGCAGTTAAGAAGGTTATTTAAAAAAAAAAATTAGGAAGACATTTTTTGAAAAAGTGCCTTAAAAGCTTTGTTTACTATGGTCTAACTCATTCCTGATTCTGCTTCTTTGAAGTAACAAGCCAATTCCAAGTAAGAGTCAGTAAAAAAACTTTTTGGCTTGACTTCCCCTGCATTTTCTCTCACTACATTTACATGCACAAACTTATTTGGGGTTTTGGGTCAAATTGTTTAGCTTCACTTGTCAGATTTTGTTAGTAGACAATATAGACACATTTCAAAGAGAAACATCAGCATATCATACCTGAGAAAATGTATGTTTCTGATAATACTGATAATACTCATACGCCCTTCCTCATTGTAACAAAGTTGTAAATGGACTGCTAAACCCAGAAAACACTTATGATGAAGTGAGGAAAGCAGCACTAAAACCATAAGAAAAAGTGGAAATCAGGAAGAAGAGTACATTAAAACAATATGCTCAGACTTAAGCAGAAGTTTCTGGATAAATTTAGAGCTCATGCTTGAAGGCAAAGACATCCCATCTGTTTTTGTTTCTTTGGGTTTTCTAGTTTTTGTTGGGGTGATTTTGTTTATGGATAATGTTCATTCATTTGTTTTTCATTGGTATTCTTTGGCACCTTCAGAAAATATCACTGATTTAGAGGACAGGTCTAATGCTGGCTAGCAAGAATCTAAGTATGCTTAACAAAGGTGAAACTATAGGCTGAATATCATGATAAAGGTAATAAAACCTACCCGGTATTTCCATCCATGTATTTCAAAGCTTTTTACAAAGAGAGTTTAACATAATCACTGGCTTTTTATAGATGGAAGAGTGAGATGTAAAGAGGACAAAGGAAGCAAAGATGGACCTGGCCAGGGAAAAGCCTGTTCTAGGAGCTGAAAAGACCAGAATACCTAAGACAAATATAAGAGGGGAAACATGGGTCATTCACTTCAAACCAAGGTCTTGTAATTCCATCTGTTACCCCAACTACAACAATACATAATGAACCTCAAAGGGATTACAAAGGAATACAAAAGTTCATACTAAAATAATCAGAACACTGATCTATACCTGTTGGATGATCTCTGTCCATAACAGATACAAGGTTGACATGTTTTTAAAACTGCATTTTAATCAAAAAGATGGACAGTGAACTAGGAAGTTTTGTCACACACCATTTCTCCCTATTGATTTCAATGCAGGAAAAATATTTTTTTAATATAGCTGCCACCTGCCTTGTTCTGAAACAAATACAAAGTGTTTTGTTTCCTGAAGCACATATATTTTTAAAGCATCTCTTGCTTATACATGAAAATATACACTATAAAAGCATTAAACCCTGCCCACAAGCAAATATTTAAGTTCCATTCCTCTTTCCCCCAAAAAAAGAAAAATTAAGCAAAAAATCCACTTGAACAACAGAAAGGACAAAATTTCAAAGTTACAAAAACAAGGTGTCAGATAGTTTGCTATTTTTTTTATTGAAACACAAAGGCCTCGAAAGAAACTTCAAAGCAACAGAGACTTTGGTAGATACAGTATTCTGCAAGGTCATTCCACACACAGGTTTACTGGGAACAGAAAGCCTCTCACTGCACATAACATTTAGAACAGAGGAAGAACAAACCAGCCAACTTCAATTGCTAAAGAGCACAGAAGAATATGAAAACGTCATCCAGCTACACAGGGGTCCAGATTCAGAGTATCCTTTTACATGTTTAAAATTATAATTGTCCATATAGACATTCTGATTTTTAGTTAAGCTAAACTGGGAAAAAATAATTGAGGGACATACTCAGCACAGCTGACATGCTTGAGTGCTGGTTTTGTTTTCTCTATGAAACAGAACATATAGACAATATAGCCTGTATAAAGTATCACTTATTTTAGCTAAACCTGTCACACACAATTTCCAAAGAACCTACTTTCATGCAACTTATTTTTCCCCCTTACAGTCTCAAAACCTGCATTTATATAGCATAGAAGTCAATACACAGGTCAATCTACTACAGATACCTGCAGCACAGTGGCACCTATACATGGAACAAAACTTATTCTTCCAACAGTCATGTTCTAATTTTTACTTTTTTTCCACAATGCTACTTTCAAGTTTCTTTAAATGATAGTCTGTTCTTGAAAAGCATACTCAGAATTACGACTAAAATAATTAAAGACGTATTTTGAGGTAAGAAAACAAATCCAATAAATGCCTACCTGAACCCACTGGAGATGAGCCAACACTAAGACTTTGTAAACTTCCATTCCTGAGCAAAGTTGGAGATTTTTGAAGACCAGAACTTGTCACACTTCCTGCAGCAGATGCCACAGATGAAGTTGGGGAAGCAGAAGAAACTGAAAGATGGGAAATACTTTCTTGACTTTTATTTCCTTTGGGTCTACCAGGCCCATGTTTACTTTGCTTATTTCCTTTCCGTTTCTTCTCTGTCACAGTTTCTTCTTCTATTCCAGAAGTTTGAGCTCGTTTGTATGCTGTAGAAGTAAGGCTTGAATTACCTATGTCTCCAGGCGAGCTGTCAAAGTTTTTAGACTGGGAAACAGCCGATGATGAAGGGAGACCAATTAAGGAAGTGAAACAATTGACACCCCCTTCTTGACTCCCAGCCTCTCCTTTATGTACATCTTTGGTTGAGGAAGCCTGTTGAGAATGCGTGAAACTCTCACTTCGAAGATCTGTGTCTGTAAAACTCAAAAAATCCTGGGGAGACTGAACTGAACTTCCAGAAGATGACTTTATGCTCCCAGGAGTGCCCAAAAAGCTTCCTAAAAAAGAAAAAAAGAAAGAAAAAGTACAATTTTTTTTTCCTGTAGTTGATGAAAATTGATGGGAAAGATTATATCTTAGAATACAAACCTTCAAAGTACAAGGACTTTATGAAAAGTGTTACCAAGAGCTAAAGAACTTATTTTTAAGATAACGCATTGCTTCTCCTACTGATATTCACTCTGCTCAATCTGATTCTCAGATTCCTGTCTGAGATTCAGATTTGAATTTGGGGCACAAACAAGGTGAAAATGAATAAAAGGAGAATAACAACTTTGCTACTTGGGCAACTTTGACATCCCTCGTGTTCTGAGGCCACAACAAACACTTGGTGCAAGTCAGAGCAGGTATTTTTAAACATACACATATATAAAAAGAAGGCTGATAGAAATGTGCTATGATCACGTCTACACCATCCCTGCAATCTTCCTTACCATTCTACCTAAATCAAGGGTCTGACACAGGTCAAGGGAACAGCAATTGCACTTAATTCACCCTGGCTGAGGAGGTGTTCCACAGAAGAGGTATTTTTCAAAAGGACAGGAGAAGAAGTGGAGAAAAGTGTATAAAATTGGCATTTTAAGACTTCTTTAGCACTGTCAGAGAACCATAAAGATCTTTTGTGTAATAGAATTACATCGCTTCTGCAATATTTGGAATGCAGTCATTTAATCACTGTGTTAGCGCACACAAGGTGGAAAATGGAATACACTTGGGAAATACAAACATCTACTTTCACTGAAATTCAGTTATTTCATATGGGTCGGTGCATGTGGGTACTGTTTTGTAGAACTCAGACTAATGATGACTATCCTGTCAAGAAAATACTCCTAAATACAACAGTAGGTATTAAAAAAGTCCTTTAAAAATTAGGTTTTTATCATTAGTACTCCATTAAACATTATTAAGAATTCCATTTAGAATATAATTTACATTAATACAGCAATTTAGAAATCATAAGAACATTGTTGGTTTGTATTTTAAATAAGTTACATCAAGTTCACTTAATGCAGCTTTAAAGAAAATACATGCACATAGTGAAGATCTATTTTGTCATCTGCAGTGAGCAAGATTTTTCTTTAAATGCAGGATTCAAGAGGGAAATTTTCAAAGTTTTGAGAATAAAAAAACCAACCAAACAAACAAAAAACCCCACACTTCCTTTTTTTTTTTTTTTCCCCCAAATAAAAAAGACGGAAATATTGAAGGAGTTCTAGACAAATTTAGAAGTGTTCACTGCATAAATAAACTCAAAGGAAGAGCAACATCATAAAGCAGAAAGGACAATCAGCTACTACATACCACAGTGAAAATTATGGAAAAACAATTACTTTATAGATGGTCTAGTTTGCTGTGTTTCAAAATAACATTTTTCTTCTGTTTATGTATTTCAATGACAAAAAAATAAAAGTAAAAAGGTCTTTCATCTTGAAGAAAATGGTATATTTTAAACATCTGCATCTTGAAAAATTATTTAGGGGCCACCGCATCCTATACATTAGGTAGTCCAGTTTTGTTCTAATATGCACTAACTAAAAAACATTAGTATTATTCCCTTAAAGAGCTAAGAAAGACCCCTAGACTCAAATTCATATGTTAAATTTTACCCCAGACTAACTTTTAAGCACATAAACTTCTGGTTTTAGCAGTTAAAGAGACTACCTTAATAGTCTAAACAAAAGCATCAGCTTTGCCCTTTAAAGATGCATGACCTTCTTTTTCATGTTATGACAATAAAGACTTTTTCCCGGAAAAAAAAGGTTTCCCCCCCCTAAAGTGAAACAACATTCTCATTATTGAGGATGAAGTATGAACTACTTTTTAAGTTTTAAATATGTAAGATTTCCAATTCAAGTCAAAGCAGAGGTCGCATTACCGCATAACAATTAATACCTTGCTGAAAAGGGCTAGCTGCAGTCACAGCTGATCCTGGATTTCTTCCAGCACCAGGCTTTCTTCCCCTCTGACCTGAGCTGTGACCTGCAGACTTCTTCCCTTTGCTCTCTGACCCTCTAGCCTCTGAAGAATCTTTTCCACTTGAAACGTGTGTAGAAACTTCCTGGAAATTTGCATTTGTAAATCGAGCTGTGGTATCTTCCAACCGCTTCAAGGAGCCTGACATGGAGTTGTTGCTAGTGCTCGTGTACGTCTAGCGTTTTGATAAGAGAGAAGAAGCAAGAGAAAAGAAACAGTTAGGTCACACAGAAAAACATAACAAGAGAACTGTTTAAAAGAACCCATTCTTTCAAATAAATTTGGATATGTTCAAATATTAAGGTAACTAGCACCAGCAGGAGTTACATAAACTGAATTGTCAAGATTTTCAACAAACAACTGAAGCGCATAAAACCTCGTCTTGTGGAAAAAAATGCATAAAAATAATGTCAGCTTTGGCTGAAATTTTTACTTCACTGAGGTCAATGGATTAATCTCAAATCTATGGTTACACAGTCTTTATATACTATTTAAACAGGATATTGTTATTTTACTGCTTAAAATTAAAAATTAAAAAGAAAAAATGAGACTTTAAATGCTTTTCCAAAAATACAATTTTTATGCAGTTTGTTTTGTCAAACTGGAAACATTGTTCCATCAGCAGTGGAACTGATGAAGGCTTCAGAACCTAAGAACTTGCATTTTTAAGACTTTATAATCTCAACACTGAACCAAAATCAACTCCAACAAGCCCAACTGCCCCTTATGACTTCACTTCCCATCATCATTCTAGGATTCCCTGCCATCTGAACCATCCCATTCAGCCAGTTCCTTAATTATCATCAAGTAAAGAAGACAAATGAGACCTAGTTGGCCAAGACACATGCAGGAATGACTGGCTACCTACTACAAACCTGCTGCCTGACAGGAAGGAAAAAGCCTTAACACACTCTTGAGCTCCCAGTGCAGATTTATTCTTCAACTCACACTCATCCCCAGGAACTTTGGCCCTTCTCCTACACCCATAAACTCTTCACAGGGCTTTCAAAAATTTTATCTTTAGGCCTGTTATTCTGCCATTAAATTTTGTCAGAATTGTTCATATTGGTGAACAATAGTCAAAATAGGTTCAGAGAAAGTAAAGAGGTAGGCAGGGAAACTGCGTGCACAGCATTAGGAAACCACACAAAGGAATAATTATTTTCATATTTAAAAAAAAAATTGTTGCAATAGCAGAATTTTAATATCAGAAGAAAGAAAATGAAAGCAAAAGTAGGAAAAAGGAAATAATATTCTACTGTTATTTATACTGAAAACAGCTAGTAACATAGCCTTTTGACTGTATAAAGCTTCTTCAACAAAAAATACGGATCAAACCTAGAAGCTACTCATCTGTTCAAAACAAGCTTAGTTTGTTTTTCAGTTCTTTACAGAGAAGAGTTTAAAATAGTATCTAAATTTATCTCCATTAAAGACTACACAAACACATGCCTCTTAAAATTGAGCATATACACACATTTTCTCTTCCCCGACTGTGATGCTTGCCGAATTTAGGCCTACAGCAGAACATTTCTTCATCTTTACATACATCTTTGTATAGGTGGTAGAAAAAGTTTTCCATAGTTTACTAAAACAGCTAAAACATTTATACAGAACTTACTTTTCGGTTGCAAATGCCAGAAGACAACTAAATACGCAAGCTTTGAGGAAGATGAAAATTTCGATCTGTTTGCATACCACACTGTATGAATTATTATGAACTGCAATAAAAATATATTATGGATTTTCTGAATAACAGTGAAGAAAAATCAGTTTAAGTCTGTTAAAGTACAATGTTAAAAATAATTTACCTCAAATTCATGTTGTTATACTGCTAAGTGTTTCTAATGAAGGTGGTGCCAATTCTAAGTTTAGTAGTTAACTTTCTGAACTATTCCAGTCCACAAGTATGTTCAATTTTCCTGAAACTTATGTGTGACTCGAGTCAAGAAGCAGTGGTTCAAATCTGGGTCATCTGAACAAAGGGTTTCCAGACATGCCATAACCCAAACCAAAAGTCAGGCTTTTTCTAGGATCCAGGATTTCTCTCTCCTCTTACCCAAAACCCTCCTTTCCTAATTCTTATCTCCTATCCACTCAGCTGAATATTAATTGCAAGGACAATTATAGGTATCGACAATCATAGTTTGATGTTACCTAGTACCTCTTCCCCATTACTGCAGGATTTATTTATTTATTTATCTAAAAGGGAAATAAAGAGCTTAACATAGCTTTACAGACTGGCTAGGGCCAGGCAATGACAAGTAGGCATTAATTTGCATGTACCGTGCAGAGACTTGGTTCGACTGCAAGTCTGAATCCTGCTCTTAGATTTTGGTGCACATGCATGCACATCACAGTTCTGCTTTTGAAAATTTTGCTCCAACAGGTATTTGCATTTCAGAAGGTGCTGTAAAGTATACTGAAACCTACACACTTACTCAGAATATCTTGAACACTAATATGATGCAATATACCCTAAGCAAAGCAAAATTGGTATCATTTGGTCAGTCCTTTTTTTTCCACAGTTTATATTCCTTACTTTAAGGAGTTAACTGCAACAAAGTGCCCTAAACCAGATACACATACATCAATTGCTTTGAGAATCCACAAGATATGCAATAGGATTTAAGGTGAAACTGCAGCACAAACTTTAGATTATTAAGCTAATTGGTTCATACAATAACCTACACACCACTGAACAAACTGCTTTTCTAAAATGCTAAGTTCTAAAAGACAAAGGCCTAATAGAAATGTCTCAGAAAAACCTTAATATGCCATGGCAAAGTTATACTGTTCGTTTGTTTTGGATTTTTTTTGAGGTCAGGACAGTAAGTGTGGTAGGGAGCAAGGATCTGAGGATAGAAGCAGAACACCTTTGGTTAATTACTGACCGACTTCAGCCTCTGCAGGCCACCCAAGCTTACAATGCTGTCCCCTCCCAGCACGTGCTTTTTAAATGGAATATACTACTCGAGACTCCCCCCTTCACTGTGCACACTGCAGTCAGTCATTTTCCTTCATTTCAGTACAGACATCGCCCAAAAAGGAGATTCCCCCAATGCTGTCACCCAACTCCATTCCTTTGTTTATCTAGGAGGACTCGACTATTTCATGAATGTTAATCCTGTTCTCAAAAAATGAATCAGTATTTGCTAGTGCAATTACCAAGCTAACTCTGTATGTATCAGGGTTCCTTTATGCTTCCCATAAACCAGTTTGCAGGTTTTTTTCCAAAAAGCACACTTTCACATTGCCGACTTGGTGCACAGAGCACTACTGTCATTTTTATGCCCCCCATATATCACTCTGTGCACCCTGAAGAGTTATACCACCCATCTGTAGCAAGTCTTAAAACTGCTGGGAAAGCTTTAGATTTATGGTAAAGGCATAGTAATCATTCTTGCTATACACAGTACGACCCAAGGCTTGAGAAGCTGTTAGCCCTAATACAGATGTATAAGGTGGTACTCTTACACAGAGAAGGTGTCCTGGTTTCAGCTGGGATAGAGTTAATTGTCTTCCTAGTAGCTGGTATAGTGTTATGTTCTGGATTCAGGATGAGAATAATGTTGATAACACACTGTTGTTTTCAGTTGTCACTAAGTAATGTTTATACCAAGTCAAGGATTTTTCAGCTTCTCATGCCCAGCCAGCAAGAAGGCTGGAGGGGCACAAGAAGTTGGGAGGGGACACAGCCAGGGCAGCTGACCCAAACTGGCCAAAGGGGTATTCCATACCATGTGACATCATGCCCAGTATATAAACTGGGGGGAGTTGGCTGGCAGGGGGATTGCTGCTCAGGAACTAACTGGGCATCAGTCAGCAAGTGGTGAGCAATTGCATTGTGCATCACTTGTTTTGTATATTCCTATCGTTGTTGTTACTGGTATTATTATCATTATTACTTTCTTCCTTTCTGTCCTATTAAACTGTTCTTATCTCAACCCACAAGCTTTACTTTTTTCCCTGATTCTCTTCCCCATCCCACTGGGTTAGCATCATCATCTCTACTACTACAGATAAAATTCAGACAGCTGTACTTTCTGTTTGCAGTATCTTTCATTTGGTTACTGACTACAATGTGAATGCAGATACACTGTCTTGTATATCTTTGTGTACATCTATGTTTTGGAGTTTTGTTTTAATAACACACACACACACACACACCCCAAAAGGACACTGCATTTTTCTAGACCTGTTAAACCACACATATTTTTAAACTCTCAATACAAGCCAAAGCTCAAAGTCTGAGACAGAAACATTTATGAGGACTAAATATAAGGCTGATGGCTCTTCCCAACTAAGAGGAAGGCCAGAAGAAACAGTAGAGAGAGAACTCAAATTCCTGTTATTTTAGTCCTTCTTAACACATTCTGTATCTATGCCCAAAAAGAAAAGTGATAAATTTGTTAGTACATTAATCAAAGAGAAGTTAAGAATTTATTTCAAACTTTTTCAAACTTAACTGATCCAAACTAAGCAGTGTTTACTGAGACATTACAGGGATGCACAAAAATGCCTCTCAAACGGCATATTCTTATCTCATGACAGTATTTGGACTGGAACCTCAGTAAAATTTCTTGGAATTAAATTTTGCAGAACAAACAGCCGAGCCAATTATACTAACTCACATAATGTAAATCCACAGTTTACTCTGTAGCCTTTCAAGAATCTATCTTAAGAAGCCACTCATCCAGATAAAAACATGCTTTAAGGCACCACCTGCATAAAACGTCACTACTACTGTTATCACACAGGATTTAACTTCTTTAAAAAGGAAAAACAAAATTCATTTCAAATTCCAGTTCACCCCACAGGAACAATATGGTAGCAGAAATTATTATATACCATGATAAAATAACATATTCACTGCAAGACAGACTGCTGTGAAAAAGACATCAAGTCCAAATCAATTCTGACAATTCTATGTAAAAGGACACACAAAAGTAACATATTAATACAATATTCTGAACCAAGTATTTATCTCAGAAGAAAAACAAAGCTTGTTTTATTACTAAAATTTCAAATTTTTTAGAAACACACTATGGATTTATAACCTAGAAAAGCAAATGCATGTAAATGGTGTCAAAGGGAGTTAGGAAAAAAAAATTAAAAGATAACTGAAGGAACTAGCCACAGAAAAGAATCACTTCCAAATATTGAGTAGATACTTTAAAAAAAAAAAAAAAAAAACTTAGTAATTTCATTAAAAACAACTGAACACCAATTTTCCTGACATCTGAAGCATTATAAAAGAAGGCAGAAAATTAAGCAGATGGGTAGAAGAAAACAGAAGATGCAAAAGATTTTTAAAAAACCCAAACCTAAAAGGACACGTGTTGATATTTAAATTCCACGATGACTACTTCTGTTTTAGTTTAATGCAGTTATAATTTTAGTTCTAGAATTACAGTTTCTGTTCTCGTCAGTATTTGCTCTAGCTCTACCTTGCTACTAACCATAGAAAGGCTTTCTTTTGTAATGTTATCTATTTAATGATTCTTGAAACTATAAAGACGTGAGGTTTAGGTATTCAAAAGAACATAAAAATATCTAAAATGTTCCTATTACAAATCCTATCAATTTAACTACAAAAATACATTTGACCTGCTATACATACATACATAGTACAATCTCCATTAACAGTATGGCCAACAACTCAGCAAGATTTTCATTCTTTACTTGGATTAAATAGAGGTCTGCTAAAAATGGGATTTTACTCTTGTTCACCTTAAACTGTACACCATTGAGTCGTAAACCTTGTAATTAGGAAAAGTCTAGGGAGAACAAAGCAACCAGAAAAGAGGTTAGCAGAAAAACAGAATTTAACTGTGTCTTCAGCATTGAAAGTCCTAATAGGTAGGACTCAAAAATAACTAGTATTTCAATATATTTTCTTTAACTTTTACACAAATATACAGTAATATCATTTTTTGTTAAAACTTATGTTGATGATTAGATAATCACAAAAGGGATGCAATTCAAGAAAGGTAAGATGATATGTATCACAAAACCTAACAAAAACTGTAGAGTTTAAAGGAAGGTCCCACACAAGAAGCCTCTTTTACAGGTTATGAATTTTACGCATTGTCTGAGACTCAACAGGAATATGTTCAGGACAAATTAATAAAATGAAATAACAAATCGCATGGACCAGTCAATACTATTCAAGGAATTCTACAACTTAATTTCAATAAAAACTGTCACACTCACTGACTGCAATGTCTAATCGCTCTTAAATCAAAACAGCAAAGTGACAAATTGACTAGCTTTTTTTTTCTGTGGGTTTGTTTTGTTTGAGGTTGTTTTTTTTTTTAAATAAAGAGTTATTGGGAGTTTCAGAAAACCACTGACTAGTAGTAAGTCTCACTTGACACAAGTTTCAAAAAGAATACAGCAGAACCAGAAATGAGACTAATTTATCAGAAGCACGAGTCACAGCTAATAGGATGTTAACAGGTACGCATCCTCAAGTTAATAATCCTACTACTGAGAATAAAGAAATATCCAAAATGTACCAAAAAAATAACTTTCTTGGTTGCGATTCTTGAAGTTGATACCACTAGTTGAGGGAATACTTCCAGAGACTAGAGAAAGTTGGTATTTCAATTGTTTTACCCTGTCCTGACAAGGTCTTTGTGTACCATATGCAGACAGACACATTTGTTGAATATTGCATCTCAGCAACCAAACTACATACAGTTAACACAAGCTTCAGCATCTTTGCTAAAAAACAATGTTCTACATACTGATGGCTAATTAATTCAAACCATGATTCCCCAACTCAGATGTCAAACATTCCCACATGAATGGAACAAATGTTTTCCAAGTTTGAAGTCAGAAAACCCATTTCTCAATACTGCTGTCCACTCTGTAATGTCACCATTAGTGTTATTTTTTTGGTGGATAGCAAAAGCAATTCTTGTAGAGTACAATGAGTACTCTCATTATTTAACCCTCTATGTTGCCCCTTGAGTTAGGTATTTGCTAGCACATTAACAGGAAGGAAAGACCACAGAACCTAATGGAGCAGACTGCTAAAAAGGCAATGTGATATTACAAGTATACGAAGCATGAGCTCTAATTTCATAACTACCAGCTTAAATGCTTACAGGTTCAGTAACAGCTCAGTAGACGCAAGTGAATTTCAAAGGTAAGTTTTTCTAAAACTTCTCAAATTATTAAACATAAGTCAATGAAATAAAACTTACTGTAGTATCAGTGGCATCTGACTGGGGTCATTAAATCACTCACTATTCAATTATGAAGCTCTAAGCCTTTCTCCGTATGATAAAACCCAAAGTGTTCTAGGATTTTACATTACAGGAAAAAATACCAAGTGTGCTTGATCATTATAGAATCTATGCCATTATAAAGCTCCTGTATATACAGTGGAATGATTACATCATGAAATTTCAACATAAGTAATTGAAGTGGAAGAGGAGGAAAAACACATTGACTTACTTTCTCTGTGGTTACAGTAAGAGATGGAACCAAGGATGGTGAGGACTCCGACTGCTTCTTATATTTTTGCTTGTGTTTATCTTTCTCTTTATATTTCTAGAAGTTATAAAAGAGAATATAACCTAAGTTCAACTTCATCTTTAACATAACCCATTTTTTGTAGAATCAAGCGTTATCAAAATTTGAGACAATAATAATGTCCCGTGCTATTTTAATGGAAACAACATTAATTGCAAATCAAGTATTTATATTTGCTTTCAAAGTACACAAACTGAAATTTTTCAATTATAGCCAGCACTTATGAATCCACTGTTGTTAATATTATCTATCTTCCCAATAATCAATTAATCAACAAAATAAACTGGATTAAAAACAGAGACATGGCTTCTGTTTCAGAGATCTTCGTGCATTTCTCACAGAAGATTTCTATCTTCCTATGTTTCTGCAACTGCACATTATTTTTTGTTGGGATACTACTGTAAACTCATGCAAGGTTTTAGCTTTGACTCGCCTACTGACATCTTCATGCATAAAAATGTGAAATTTGATTTAGGTTTCATTCCCAAAAAGGTGTTTACAGTTTACATACTAAATAAGTATCTTCCATGTTAAACTGAACAAAATACCAAAAGCTATACAAGTGTGCTTTCTAGAGGCTGAGAAAAAAAAATTTTTTTTTTTCTTTAAACACAACATGAAGCATTGGTAGTGTGAATGAAATTGTGCAAACAGAGAGAAAATAATTTCTTAACCCAGACCCTTTATACTGTAAGAGAAGTCTTCCATACTGGTAGAAATCAGTTCTTAGAGGATTACAGAATCAGACCCAAACTGTAGTTGTTTAAATAATTCAGACAAATACCAACAAAATACAAGTCTGACAAAAGTAACAATTCAACTTAGAATACAGGAGTTCAGTATTTTTATCTATTTAATCAAAAACAAGTCTAGACAGTCACTTTTTCCTTAGCATCATAATATAGTTTATTTACACAGCCAATGTCAGAAGATGCAGAGAAACTGCAGGTGTGAAAGTTACTTGTAAGCTACTGGCACTCAAGTATTTTGCTGCTTTAACTATTTATTGGTGGAATTTCTGTGTACTCGCACAAAACTCAGTAGAACAGTATGATCTATGGCTATTTGTTCAGAATGGGTGCTTCAACAGAAAGCTACCAAAAATGCATACATATGGATTGACACAAGGGGTTTAAAACTCCCACTGAGTGGCTTGAAAAGATGAGGAAGACAACTTAAGATGTGTAAGTCTGAATAGCCATATGAAAATTCAGTAACTGTTTGAATCTTAAAAATTATCCATGCTAATCTTTCTCTAACTAGCAAAATGATTATCCAGACTGTCAAAAGAAAACATAATTTGTTCAACAGCAACTGCACAACCACTCTCACCAAGCACCAGGACAAGATGTAATACGTGCATACTCTATTCAGGTATCACCAAGTATCAGCTTTCTATTTCAGTCACAACAGAAGAAATATCACAAACTTATTTTACGGAATCAGCCTGAAAGATAAGAGAATGGGTTCTCAAATTCTCTGATAAAGTAGAATTAGTTAATTGACAATCTACATGCAAAGCTAGAAGGCAAAACACATTTATCTCTAACTTTATGAACTACAAATAGCAGCTGACTTACTTAAAGATCACCTTGTCTCTAATCAGCCCCAAATCCATTTAACTAAACTTGTAACTTAATTTTGCCAGGAAGGAAATACAATTTAGCCAAGAAAATTAATAAAGAAAGCACCAAAGCTATCTTCACCAAAATATCATGCAAAAATATACTTGCTAGAATACAATATGTAAAGTCCTTTTGTTTCTTCCACACTTCTGAAAACTCAAAAGGTCCAAGAGAACTCTTTAAAAGGCTGATGGAGATTTCTAGGTTTGGTTTTTTCATACGCTGAAGTGTACGTGGTTTTTTTCCCCCAGTGTGCTGCTTGGATAGAAGTATGGAGTTTTCCCTTTCATAAAAAGTGTGCAGGTGTCAATTACAACAATGTACACCATAAGGTAGGATTTCAATTGTTTAAATCCTAATATAGGCTTGTTGAGGGAGTTTTAGATCAGGGAGGTTGTTTTTGTTTTCTTTTGGGGGTTTTTTGGAGGGGGGATTGTTTGTTTGGCTCTTTTTAGACCTGGAAAATACACATTTGAAAGAAAAAAAATATGGAGACGAGTGATTCAAATGCACTGCACAGTCTTTTCAATAATTTCTTAAACATAACAGTCCCAAAAGTGCCCATACTGCCAGAAAACAAGAAGTATCAAGAAAAAACAGAAGCATCTACACCACGATTTTCACATTACCCATCAAATCTGTTGATCCAAAAGCCTTTTGTCAGTGCTAGTTACCCAGCTTACTATATCATCAGCATCCATGTGTAGATAAACTTGAGAAACAATTTACTAAAATCTGAACAAGCCTCAAGAAGGAAGTTATGAAAAGGAAATCAAAGCCACTACCTGAGTTTCTTTAGCTTTCATTATTTTACTAGGAAATTCAAACCACCCTAAAAAAATTATTTTTTTTATAATTTTGGAGCAAAGAGCCAATGACTTTAATATGCTTTAAGATGAAACTTCACAGCAATATAAGTAAACAATAGAAAAACGTTTAAATGAACATGTTTTACAATCTCTCCTGTTGACTTTCTAGTGTTCTTTTACTTACAGTGTTAATTTTGTCTGAAAGGGAAAGAAACATAGAATTCTGATCAAAGGAACAGTCAGGAGGACTTCAAATTAAATTCTGTAAAGTACTGAAATCAGTTCGATAGTAGTCTCAACAGAAAAGGATGTGTCAAGAAAGAAAGAGGGATACAAGAACAGGGGGAAGGGAGGAGGCATAAATGACCAAGAGCCTAGAAAGAATATGTTTTAAGTTCTGTGAAGTGAAGCATCAGCAACCACATCAAATTCCTCTCCCAGATCCAAAACATCAACACAACATTTGCCAGGACATCTTACCAAGGTTACAGCTTACCAAGCAAGGCCACTGGAGACATACCCCACCTGAAGGCCTTTTGCATACAACAATCTCATCCACAGGAGGTTTGCTGTCCTTAACTCTACATTCCCTTCTCCTTTTAGGTTATACCTCTTCTAACAATCTCTCCTCTTTTTTTTTCCTTTTCTTTCTTCTTCCTAAGGAAAATTCAGAAGTCCTACTTCTGAATGTGAATTAACTCCAGATGCAAATAACATCAAAGAAGTGGAGAACATCTCACTGCAGGAAAACCTTTAAAATGAATGCTCAGGTTTTTTACAGTGATATGGATAAAAATTTCAGCAACAACCTGCTGAGATGAAGAGACTTAGCTCCCACAAAGTGACTCCTTGCAGTTGTACCCTCTTCTCACCATAAAGATGCATACATAGCATAGTAAGATTTCTGAAATAGCCACTTTTGAATCCAGAAAAGGAGTAACAGAGGGACATGAATTCCCACAACGTTTAACAAATACAACAGCTTTCAGTCAAGTCTCAAAGGACACACAAACTAGCCAACTTCCCTACTGCCAGAAAAAGAACAAACAGTTGGCCCTTTACAGACAACTCAC
Organism: Haliaeetus albicilla; assembly: GCF_947461875.1. Lineage (NCBI taxonomy): Eukaryota > Metazoa > Chordata > Aves > Accipitriformes > Accipitridae > Haliaeetus > Haliaeetus albicilla. Next base: position 60,249,825 of record NC_091484.1, on the reverse strand, counting down.
TGCATGCTTCACTTTTCTAAGACTTCCTTTGATCAGCCATGCCTAAAAAAAAAAAAAACAAAAAAAAAACCAAAAAAAACACACCACAAAACAAAAAACACAACAGAGCAGCAGCTCGCCAAGATAAACATCCATCCAGAAAGCCACATGGAAACCCACCATTCTAGGGAAGGTAATGATATCAAATGTCTGACCTTTTACAAGCTTTACCGTAAGGAAAAAAAGGGCAGAAATTACTCTTAACAAGGACTGAAAATAACATTGCTAGTAAGTGAAAGCTAAGGGAGCCCTGAAGGCCCGCAGAAGCCATGTATCCCATTTATTTACTCAGACTTAAATTTTTTTAAAGATTCATAGGCATGAGTTCAGATGTTCCAAATACCTGTATTTTAAGATAGTTGCAGAGCTGATAAATGCAATGCTACATTCTGCAAAAACAGGATTTAGCAGAACAAACATTCCAAGAAAGAATACATTAAAAAAATACAGGGCCAACTACAAAATTGACAAAGGCAACTTCAATCTTGGTTCACAAATAGGGTAGCTCAACAGACCAGATTCAGGCAGCTCCTGAAACCTTTCTTACTGTAAGAATAGTAAGGCGCAATTGCCATGCAGCCATTGGGTAAGCAGCTGTAACATTATTCATCCTAGAACTTGAAGTGCCCTGATTTATGATGTAGCTAAATAACAATACAAAATACCTAGAGTTCATATGTCATGATTAATCAGAAAGATTTATCACTAGGGTTCTCATTTTGGCTTTTGTTTCTCATCTAAAAAATTATGTAATACCTTCTTAATTCCAATCGCTACATGCTGCAAGATAAGAAAACAAATATGGTGCAAGATTTCTGGAATTCTATAGTACCTTCTGTACATTGCCCTCTTGTGGGGCAGGGGGGTAGAAGGGTGGAGAAGAAAAATAAAAAAGCACATTTTGATTGCTCCTATTTCTTCCACAAAGATTCAATCTACAAAATTATTACATAGTATGATTTCACAAATACAGTTTGTTTCCAACGCTTTGGTTTTTTAGCTCATTTATACGTTGGATCACTCTAAAGATCAGCACTTGCTCATTCATTTTCTTTAACGTAGTTTCAGAGCAAACATTTATCAGACTACTGAATGAAAATGTCATCTCATTGAAATATCAAATTAAGGATACATGTAAAATTTTATCTTAGTTCTGATCTGTTAACAACAGAATAAATGTTGTCAAATCTATCTTTCCACAGTTTGGACCTCAACATTTGGGAAGACTGAATAATGCAAGTGAATGATAACTTCTCCAGTACAGATGGAATGGATGAGTTCAGCTTTTCTCTAATGGCATTATTAATTCATAGTATTTCCACATGGAAGTATCATTTAACTTGTTGAAGGTATTTACACTTATCTGCAATTCATTTTTGCCTCAGGAACACACAGCCTTCTCCAAAGAGGTTTCCACAGTACTTCATTTCATTGAACTACATTCTGAAGTTCTGCATTTAACAGTACACTGTTACGGGGGGGACGGGGACTTCCTTATCGCTCTCTCACCTTTCCCACACTGCTTAGCTTGTCAGACCTTCTGTGTGCCAATTCAAACTGCTAAAACAGCAGCAACAAAAACCAAAGTGGATAGTTTTCTGCTGGTTTAGTGAGCTAGGTTGGTTCAGTGAAGGAGCATGAGAGATGGACAGTAACAGGGACAAGAAGAGGCAGACACAGAACAGAGCAAGAGCTCACCTGCCCAAGGAACAGGAGACTAACTTCTGTTCTGGAAGAATTAAAACACATGCACACTATTGGCAAGCATCAGTGCTTGGCCCTTCAGGCAAAACTGCTTGGGCTGACCTTGAAGTATTCCATTTTTATCCCCTTCTCTATTACAAAAATCATAAACAACCCCCCCCCACACTACCTTTGGTTGTCCCAAGTTTTCAAACCTTAACAACATTTTCAAATCTATTTTCCTTAGTGATTGTTGTAAGGAAAATCATCTGAATTTCTAAATCACTGATTTTTCAGCCACTGTTTTTGACTCCTTCAAATAATTCCAATGTATCAGAACGTTCTATTAGCACACAATACTCAGATTGGTGCTTTTGTCATTTATGGATTTTCTGCACTACCTTTCTGTCACTGAAACTTATAAATCCAGAACTGTCACCATCACAACTAACATCTTTAATAGAAAGCTGCACATAGCTCTTGCTAATCCCCAATACAAGACCTGCTTGGCCTCTTATTTGTGACTAGTAGCTATTAGTAATATAAACATAACAATTCCAAAATGAAAGATGACCATGGTCCACAAGTTTAAAACTCAAATCCTAATTTACCTTGTTTTGACAAGAACCGCCCTAGCTCAGGCATTCATCTATCTATCATTTTATATAGTATAAACCACAGCAGAAAAATTAAATGCAGTAGCAGTATTGCTGCAGTCACAGTAATAAAAGGATATAGGCATGGGATAGGTTATAGGGAGAGGTGGAACACTACTGTCAGCATTATTCAAACACATACATATTCAGCTCTAAGCATGAAACTTGTTCTTAAGTACCACTCCTTGATACAGTTACTTAAAAGACTCAAAACCCTCACTTCAACACAGGGATAATGGTCAGAATTTTACCTGTCAACAGTAAAAAGACTCAAGAATCAATGATAAAAATGCCAGCCAAAGCTTCTATTAGGTGCAAGACCAATGCACAACAACTTATTCAGAATAAGCCAATCTTCTTTTGATATTTAACATTAAAATATGTTTTTCCTGTTATTTACACAGTTCAATATTAATGGTTAGTAATTGATACACAGTGCTAAATAGTTGAGTAGCACTTTATAACTTCAAAAATGGTGCAAGGTTAACCAAATCAAGGCAACTATTTATTGTCCATGCTCGCCTTCATCTATTCCTATAAAAACTTAAAGTATTTAAAACTTTAAAATATATATTATGTTACACACTGGGAAACACTCCACTGTCTGCGAGGTAACTTGAAGATACCCATCAAATATGTCAAGAAAAAGGCCAACAGGATAGCAAGCAAAAGGAATACCTTTAATTTTCCTGGCTTGGTTAACTTAACATTGCAGATCACCTTTAACTGCATATGGTCTACCAGCACACAAAACATTGTACAGCATATACATACAACTTTATAAAGAAATATCAAGATTACCCTCTAAAAACTGTTACAAAGTCAACATAAAGAACTAATCTTATATTAATCTAGGATCCAAAGCAAAGAAAATGAATATCTTAAAGCACCTTTTGCTTCTACATCTCTCACAGTTATAGCTACAGAATTGAAGTGTAGGAAGATACTTTGCTCAAACAGAAACAAAAATCAAGCAGTAACCTTAATAACCTATTCTTAATGTTCACGTGTCATCTAGTTTTCAAATTAAGACAACATTGCATAATTCTCTCAAGGAAGAAATGTTCATGTTTCTTCAAAGTTCAGCTTACCTTTTACCCCACTTATTCAAAAGTTACTCTCCTTTATCTTATAATGTGGCAGAGTACAAACACTGAGGAGTGAAGTAAATGATGCTACAATGCACTGAACTTGCAGAAAGATCAAAAGTATAATCAGACAAAAAGTTCTTTCTTAAAATTTTGTGAAGATATTGATGAAACGGAAGTAATATGTAATAATAGCATAAACAATACATAACAAAATAAATAAGAGTAACATCCAATAATACCTCAAGTATATCATAGCAATTTTTCAATGAAACAGAAAGTCTTTTGGTCAATCCCTACAGACTAAAGAAGACATCTGGGCTAACAATGTGCTTTTCTTTAAAAAACCACAACTTTTGTTTGACGAGCACAGTAAGAACTTACTACAGTAGAGATCTACTCAAAATTCTGATTCCCCCAGTACTGCTCTAGAGGCGCCTATAAAAACCATGGTGAAGTAGTAGCTTCATGAAAGAAACAAATAAATAACAGAATTTCCTCAGATAAACATTGGAAGATTTTGCCACCCATGGTATTTCAGCTTTACAGTCTACAAAGACAATTATTACTGTTACTAATCACTATTATTTCATGCACAGGTTCTGCTGGGGTCAGGTTTTGAGTTTATTTTCTTTCACAGTGAAAAGTAGAAGACTAAAATGTGTACTTTGAGGGGAAGAAGGACAGCTGCAACTAATGCAGCCTTATACAATTCTACATTTTACAGAGTAGTTTTTAGGTATACCTGAGGTGGTGTGTTTGTCATTTTGATCTTACAATAATTAACTAATCCCAGGTGCCAAGCTTAATACTATTATGAGGTTTTTGTTACGCTAAGATACACTAAAAGCATTAATATTTTTTTACATAATACATATGAAGTGTTACTGTAAGGTTAGAAAAATAGGAGGTAGTCAAATCAGCAATTCCATGATAAGCATAACTGAAACAGAAATTCCTACTTTTCCTCTTACTAAAATAAAAGAAAATTTAAATAAAAACAAACTTATCTGCTTATATAGTTCTTCCTGACCTCCATAAGAGATCATTTTGCTGCGCCATCTACACCAACTGGTGCCAGTTCTAGTAGATTACATGCAGTTGATTATCAGGCTGACACAGAATACAGCACAAGTTAACACAGAACATTAGCAGACAACAAATCAAACAAACATATGCCACCTTTGCTCTTAATCCTGCAGACTTTAAAGATATGCATTAATGAATATACTCAGATGGAGTAGCTTTCTAATGAAATTTTGTTTACACAGTCACACTCTATCAGTCTTCCCAAATAACTAGACTTTCAACACAATTTGACATGAAGCGGTATGTTAAAAAAAAAAAAAAATTACACTCCTACAAAGTCAGTGAAGAACAGGTACCCAGAAACAGAAATACTACTCATCGGCACCAGCAGTAAAAGACCACAGCATGAAGTAACCTGTTTGAACACCACACAAAAACTCAGTCTTAGGAAACAGGAACCAGGTTATACAGCCCATAGACAGATATTGAAGACCATTTATATACTCAGCTACATATGTTATATATAGTTATTGACCAGTTTTCAGAGGTGTTTTAGAGGCATTCTTCTTTCCCTCCAACTGAACAGAATTTGGAAGAAGTCAACATGGATAAGCATCACCATTAGCATCCATACCACACAATTCTCATTTGAAAAAATACTTATCTAGCATTACTTCAATCATTAAAACTGAAGTAATTTCAAAGTGGTTGCAAATTTTGCTTCATACATCAAGAACAGTTGAGAGGATTAAACAGTCAAATCTATTAAACTGTTTTAAAAAAAATTAAAAATTAATAAAAATGCAGTGGTGTACTGCATTACTGAGGTAAGTCTGGAGCTTTTTTCCCTAAAAAGTTACAGAAAAACCTCAATGTTCAAATAACACCAATAAGTTTATGAAATGAGGCAATTAACAGAGGAATAACATAATTAGAATTGCCTTTGCAACACTCTGCTTTATATAGTACTATAAATTGAGTGTTCAGGACTAAATCAGAAATTTTTTGGGGGGGGAGAAGAAAAGGAAACCATTGCTTATGCAGCTGAATGGTAACCCAAAGAACTGCAGTCTGTTCGCATTTTTGCAACAGAATCTTACCTGATGCATGGCAGGTCAATTTTATCTTTTCAGTCGGTTATTCAGATAGTAGGGAATATATAATGAACATTTGATCTGAGTGTTTAGGACTTGATTCGTAACAGCCCCCACAGAGCATTAAAATACATCAAAAAAGCATCAAGCACCTTTCTCCCAAATGAAATTCATAGACCTGACATACAAATGTAGGCTCCTTCACAACATATCGGGAAAGTTTGGGCAGTTCAGAACACAGTTCGCAAACCAACACACAGCTAGCCTATGGAAACTTTCACTGAGTAGAGGTATGTTTTAAATTTTCCCTTCCCATGGGCTTAACAACCAAACTCACAGCTACAGTGAACACACTGAATGTCACACACTGCCTCAAACTCTTTCTTCTTAGATGTTCAAGTTTCTTTCCTCAAAATCAGAGAAGGTGTAACGTTTCTTTAAGAACAGGACAAGCAGCAAGAAGATGCCCATACTGAATTCCCTTTGGCCATAGCTCAGTGATTAGAACACTTGCCCTGGCTCCTGCATTTTAGGTTCTCCTCTGACACTCTTCAACTTCTGCAAGAGTGCCCTGGGGCTCCTCGTCACTGTTTTGTTATTTTTGCCTTTTCAAACACCACTTCTTACACATTTGCAGTCTTCAGTCATGAGGCCATTTTTCTTTAATTTGCATCATGTGAGCCATCATATCAGAGAGTTTTAAATTTCCCCTTCCTGCTCAGTCCAGACCAAAGCACTTCTACTAGAAGAGGAATTTGTGTAATTCAGCTGCTATATAGTAGTTACTTACTATGTAGTAAATCCACATTTTTCAAAAGTCATAAACATATAATGCTAGTAAGCTTGCCTAATTTTCACATAAATGGAAAGAAACACTTCCTTTACACACAAAGGTCAATCCCAGACATGTTTAGTTCCTTCTTTAGTCCCTTCCAAAGATAAGGCTGCCAGGAACATTAGCAAAGCAAGGTATTCTTCCACAGCCTCACGGTGGCCTAAGTTTTTCCCAAAAAAGCTTGAGATAAACACCTGGGCCCTGAAAAAAGGGATATTATAACAGGATGTCAAGCAACATACTACCAACCCTACTATGAGTCACACAGCCTCATCTCTAATCATTTCTAAATAACATCTCTGCCATACAAACTAACAATACTTAGTGCAGCAGTAATCAGAATATAACCAAGTATTTATTCTGTAGCTTCAAATTCTCATTAAAATTAAATCATACCAAAGGTCTGTTGGGTTTTTAATTATTACACCCTTATATATTTGCTATTGATTTTGTAAGCACAGTGCCCAGAAGAAACTAAATACATATTATGAAAACACATGCTTTCAACTCTGTTTACAAAAAACAACAGCTACCCATATCAACATTTTCAGACCAACCTCTTATTGCAGAATAATATTTTATATGCAAATGGATAGCTTTTGAGGTCTGAGCAATAAAAATGGTTCCAGTCCTCAACTCATACGGCTTCTGCTTGGCAAAAGGGAAAGCTTTAAGGATGCCTAAAGATCAGATTATCCAAATTTCCAAAGAACAGAGATGAAAGATAAATTAGAAACTGCGGTGCCCTTACTGAGGGGGAGACACCACTGTATCTGGGAAGAAAGATATATATATATATTTACTGTAATATGACAAAAGTCTAGATTCCAAACGGATTTACAGAAGAGTAAAATATGGAAAAGTGACCGTAAAAAATGACCTTACTCCTCCAAGATACAGTGTATGTTTGACATACTACATCAAATAAGACATCACATGCAGAAGGTAATAAAATTTACCAAGAGAATGAGCCTCCACATCACAGAGTTCTTTGACTGAAGATTAGTGTTTTGCAAAGTACAGGTCATTCTTTAACTACAGAATGTGTAAGATTAAAAACGCCAAAAAAAAAATCTCAGTAGCCACAAAAAGTTAGGCGACTAACAGCTTTAGGAAACTGCAACTTTCTTCACCACTTGGTGGTTTTAATTAGAATAGTGTTTTGTGATTATATAACACATAAAGCAAATTAAACTTGATAAGCTAACATGCCATGAGAACCACTGAATGTCAAATAATAGGTTAGTGCTTCAAACCACATTGCTTCACTTGGTATTACAGATCATGAGATCTTCTGGATTACCATGTTTCAGTTCATGAAAGGTAGAAGAATCTTTAATATCCTATTTCTAGCAAACTTCAAGTCACAGAAAAAGGCCAAGACTTGCAAGGGCAAGCCACAACATTAACTGTTTCTAGAAAAAGATCCACACCAATACACTTCCAGAGCAGGAGAAGCTGAGGAGCTAAGAGAAAAAATAGCTGATACATTGGCTGAACACACTCTGTTAGAAAGTCCCTCCAAGTATTCCCTGAAGATTTTACAGGTATTACAACCCGAAAAAGCATAGCATCTCCAGTCAAAGTCACTTATAAAATAAAATAACACACACAAACCACACAACGAACAGCAGCAATGGGTTTTTTGCACTGCTCGGACATACAAAACTGAAATTGAGCCTCAGGCTCAAACCTCAAAGTTTCTTCAAATTCAGCTTCAAAGTTTTGTCAATGCAAGTAAAAATCCATGCATGTATTTTGATAAAATATGACCTGAAACAGGATAACGGTGGAAAAACTAAGCAAACTAAGAAAAAAAACATGGCAAATATTGGTAAGGTTTTACCTTGCAGGTAATTCTGTAGTCTGTAATTCAAGATTTTTTTTTTTTTTCTACCAATGTGTTACTAAGAAAAAAAGATTCACCAAAACCCCATACTTTTATTATTTTAGTCATCAATTTAGATTAAGAAGTACAACTACATCACAACACACACTCTCTTCTGCATTACCGGATGAAGATGGAACTATTCACCTATGCCATTAACCAGATCTAAAGACGCTTTTTAGAAGATTATCCAAGAACAATGGAGATCAACAACCATCCAAAGTGGAAGTGAGCTTAAAAACCAAATCAAATATTAAGGAGACTAAGGGTCTGAAGACTGACATTGTTATTCAATTTCCTGTCACTATAAATATAGTTCCTTCATATAATATACATTTGGTCAATACATTCTTTGAATTCAATTTTCATGTAATGATTTTGAATAATGCAAAACTAAGTCTACCCACACTCACAGAAAAGTCTATTAAGTTAGTTGTACAGGATGCATGCAGGTGAGCAGTATTGCATGTATTCTCAGAGGGCTAAAAAAGAGCCAAAGTAAATTTGCATTATTGTGCCACTGTCTGTTATCACCCTGTGTTGAATTTAGATGACAAATTTCCCATAGAAAACTATTAATCTAGCAGTAATAAAAATGTAAAATAATAATCTTTATAAATTTAAAATTGTTTTTAAAAATATGTAAAGTTAAATTGTTAAAAGAATACACCAACAATAGAGATTAACAGCCAGTTATGTTCTTTGTACCCTCACAGGAAGATTCCCAGGTGAATGACAAGCTATTTTGCCATCACAATGGGCTTGACCACCAGTACCAGTGAGATGTGTCAACATGAGATGTCAGTTCTTTGATGAGGAGAAAAAGATATAACAGGTTGAAACATAAAAAAATAGATGCACCTGTTTATCAGCACACTTGCTATAATGTCTACCCCTGTTTTTCTATCCCACCTAGTCAAAAAGGCTACACAAAGAAATCTCAAAAAACTAAAGCAAAGGAAGCTGCATGGACACAGCCTTCCCAATGGATGTGTTTCAGTGTGTATCCCAAAATCGATGATAAACAGGAATACGAAGGTGCATGTACAAATGCACCTGAAGATATTTCCTTATTGGACCCTAGTACCTCTAGTTTATCACTTGTGTTATTTATTATTCAGTGCTTCAGGAACAAGATTTCCTCCACGCTTTTCAGCAAAAATTAAATTTATCAGAAAGTGCTACTATTAAGCAGATGTGCCACATAATTAGCAACGACAAATCCACTTACTTTTTTCTCCTTCTCATGATGTTTATCCTGAGAGTGAGAGGAAGAATCACTTAAACTTTGATCATATGACCTATTAGATCCCCGTTTGCTCTTTTTCTAAAAAGAGAAAACATATTTATGGATAGAGAAAAGGAACCATTTGAATAAATAAAAAATATACAGCATTTCAACTGATAAGATGCCTTACTGCTTGAAGAGAAAAAAACTTCAGTTACTGAAAAACCGACAAATTACTAACACTAATAAAATTAACAAGACTACCCAATGTATACCAGGAAAAAAGCCTATCCTTGTATCAACTTTTACAACTTCCATGAATTTGCAAGATATGCTTTCCACAAAGAAATGTGATACACTTTTTAAAGGTTAAAAGATGCTAGACACATTTTCAAGTTTTCATAACATAAAACAGAAGAGACACTGCTCAAATGAGTAGCACATGAAGCCACAGTGCTAGCACTGCCACATGCTTGAAATGCATTGTGAGGTGGCTGTTTTATGGCTTCATGATTTATTATACAAGTGATCTGCCTGCAATATTTTCATTAAAATGGGTTAAAAAAAAAAAAGGATACAGAATGCTGTGGTCATGTATGCATTTACAAGCAGCTGATAAAATTGCCTGTATTTATATAATGTTTGAGCGCCTAGTCCAGGACAGAAAATACTTAATGCTAGGCCAGTGTTCAAAATGTTTGTTATTTTATCATAACTGAGGTAGCAGTATAAAGACACTTCAGGTCAGTGCTTTGCCCACCAAAGTTTTCAGTGGTATAGTAGATATACATATACACCACCCACCATCTTCAGTAGTAAATACTAAACACCGGTATTTACCAGGCATCAACAGTCACAATAATCTAAAGAAATACTGAAAAACAATCTTGCCAATCTTTACTGTTCTTACCACTGTAGTTTTGTAATGGAAAGCTAACTAATTACATGTCAAACATAGAGTTATGTCTTTATCATTAAACTTGCTTTTTAAATAAACATACATGTTCTCAATCATAGCAGCACTGAACATTCAAATCCAATACATAATATTGTAAGAGCTTGCCTTCACTGCTAGGTAATAGACCATATGTGTTCTTTTTGTATACTTAGCTCAAGATATTAATAATAAAAAAACCTTAGCTCAATAAGGGCCTAGAAAGCCCCGACTTACCTTCATTATGAAGCAAGCTTATCAATATTCACAAGAGCACAGAGCTAACCTCACCAAGCTAATCTAGAAAGCTGAAACGGTTCATTGGCCTGTGTTTTTACCTCATTGCAACCTATTTGAAAGTCACCTAAGTATTCACCTTTTTTAGCAGTGAAAACAAGTAATCAGCACATTTAACTATACTTACAGCAGTATCTGAACTTAAGTCTATATATTTTAATTTTCATAAATCAATATTCATAAATAACATTTTTTAAACATCAGTAAGTCCTTCAAGTCCACACACACACACGTACACACAAAGAGGGATCTGGACCTGCCAAACTGATAAGAAGTGATAGGAATGACTCCAGAGGTCTCATCCAAAACCTACTGAAATAACTGAGAAATTTCAAAGTTTTTTGTTTGCTTGTTTGTTTTTTGAAAATCAAACGTCAAGTCACTTCCTTGAGGTTGTGTTTCAGAGGACTTACAGGCAGGGAAAAGCCACCGGCTAGACGGTGAGAGAACAAGAGGGGAGGGGAAAAAAAAAAAAGTAAAAAACCAAAAGTAACAGAAGCAGAAAGAAATTGAGGGCTTCTTTATTCTCTAATATACAGGATAACAAATAATACTTTCTAAATTATTCCAAAATGGACTAAATTCCTAGAAGCCACCTAATCAAATAGCAAAAGAAAACACTACAGACACTTCCATGAAAAAAAAAATACCACTAATTGTGCATGCTATTTCTGGCAGAGGGGAAAAACCCACACATCTAGAAAGTAACCACTTATAAAAACTTTTTCAGCTAGTACTTCCGTAACTGTGATTAAAACATTGTTTTAATGAAGTACAATCTACTTTGAGCTACATGAAAATATTATTTCTAGTGTTAATAGCAATTCAGAGTCAAAAAGTAAGACAGTGACATTTATTTATAGAATTTCACAAATACATACCAGTTTACTAAAATGGTATTTACAGTAGCCACAGTATTGGACGTTATCTGCACCATTGCCTTCTTCTTCACAAAGAAGTCCTGCAAACTGTGCACTAAAAATAAACCAAACAACATTCAAGGAAAGCAATTTTACATCAGCTTGTACTACAGTATCACAGCTGATAATGTACGGATACTTATATCTGCATTTAATAGAAAAGATTTCCACACAAGTGACTTCTAATGGCATGTGAGCACATAACTGACTTTTGCAGCCCAGTAAAAAACATGTATGGTTTACACTTTGGCCTGATGTCTTTTTCATAGTCTTTAAGCCACTCACACAAGCTTATAGCCTGAAAATCCATGTTTATTATGCAGCTACTCCCACAAATAAATAAACCAAGCAATTTACAAAGATTCTTAGCTCAAATTCAAGCCAAAAATTATCTATGGAAAGAACGTTTTTAACAAAACCATACTGTAGATCCAAAGAAGAAATCTTCTGAAGTTGCATACATCCTTCTCTGCTTTGCCAGGAAAAGCACCTTTTTTTTTTTTTTTTTTTTTTTTTTTTCCTTAAATAGAGCTTCAATGACATAATAAATCAAACCATATTTACTGGTTTAAAAGACTGTGGCAGGTTAATTTCTTTTAAAAAGAACAAGACTTACAAGTTTCCTTGCCTGCACTAATTATTACCTTATTCTACTACATTTTTTCAAATCAAATTTGCTTTCACCATTTGTAATGTTGATTTATTTTCTTTATCAAAACCAACTTAGACATTGAAAAACTAAATATTCATTTTCCATATCATGTTCATTAGCATAATAATGCAATGCCACAGTCAAAATGATGCACGGGAGTATTTAAATGAAGGAACAATATATATAAAGCAGCTTATTTTCACTGCTTTTTAAAATTACTTTCCCCTCACTTATACATGATGTTCTTAGGCAATCCAGAAATACTGCTTCCTAAATACATGCACACCTATAGCAGATGCCAACTACAGAAAACATTTAAGAGGATCTCTTTAAGTGAAGATTTATCATTCTAAGCTTGCCATACGAAAACAGATGGACTCAAGCTCATTCTTCCTTAGACATTAGTTTTGTTAACCCAAAATTGATACACCCTGCCCTGGATCTCTGCCTTCTGTAGTTTTCACATTTTTCTTCCATTTTTCTAATATTACAGAAGTCCCTCAATATCCTCAGTCACAGTACTCTCTTGCTAGATATCATTTTATAGTACATACCTGTTTTTTTGAGAATCAAAATATTCTAAAAATTGGCAAGATAAATATTTTATTTTTGAAGCTACTTCTCATGTTCTTTATGGCATTCACTGAAAATGGGATTTTGAAAGAAAGAAAGAAGATGAAACGGACTCTTGTATGCATCCAAGTGTTGAAAGAAGAGAGACCTTTTCATCCAAACACTTGGATGTATACATTTTTTCATATCTGTAAGTAACCTCTTTACATGGTATACACGCTTTGAGGAACACAATCCATTTTCACCATAAAAAGAAACTTGACATCGATCACATCCAATGAAAAATTAGATGCTTATGAAAGAGTTAAAACCTGCCAGATAGTCAAGTAATTAAAAGAAAAAAAGGTCGCCAAGAAATCAGCGTCTAAACTACAGAATTATATCCTTTAAGATCTGCACAAGATACTCAAAGTATCACTTGACTACACTGAAGAAAATACATTTAAGTATTTTAAGTAGATGTGCAAATACCACTTCCCTGACTGAGCTGGTCACGAAGCAGCATACTGGCACGCCCATAAAATAGATGGCTAAATCCACAGATTATGTAGCTAGATAGTCTGTGTAAATCTGCTATCTATCTATGGCAAAAAAGGTTCAGCTGAATTTGAAAAAACAAATAATGCCTGTAAATTTTGGGGTGGAACTCCTTTTGCCTCCTTTTACCAGTTGACATGGGGTTTAAGCTAATTATCCAGCCTCTTTTAGAAGTCCATAAATTCAGACAAGCATCTCCTGAATGCAAGCAAAGCTAGATATCTGAAAGTGGAATTAATCAGATGGTGGACACAGCTGTTTTTCTCCAACAGGTATACATGAAACCTAAATGAATAATTCAGGATAGTTGTGTACCATTTAGATAAAACCAGTGAGGTGAATCACACCCAAACATTTGGAAATTTGTACTGGAAGGAGTGAGTCTAGTGCATTTTTATGTGTAGCTCAATAGTTTTTCTCACTGATTTACTAAAAGTAAACATCAAATCAGTTAGCAGGTGAACAAACCATGTCTTCACATTCACATATCGTACAAAATACCATTTAAGAAAAATAACGTAAGACAAAAACAAAACAAACAAACAAACCACTAAACTTTATTCACAGGAGCACACAGCATTTAATACAATTCAAGGGAGTGTTATCAGACAGCTTTTGCAGCTCACAGAAACGTGTCTGCTGCCACTGCCATATTGTTAGTAAAAACTCTACTACAATAAAGTTAGATATTTCTACACAAACTACTATATTTCTTTACTCAGAAATACAGAATAAAGAGTTTATTCATTACACCGTGTGCATCGATTCTTTCTGGAACATCAGAGATGTTAAACAATAAAAATATACTTACCACGTTACGTGAAAAGCTTGTCGACATCCATGTTTATTACATGTCATACAAGCACCAGTGGCTGCTTTACTTTCTCTGCCTTGTTCATCACAAATATAGCATGTCTATCAAAGAGAAAATACTTAACATGATAAGAAGCATACAAATAAATTCTGTGTTACTCACAGGAGATTCTAGGGTAAGAACTACTGGATTTTGCAGCTAAGCTTATACAAGAACTTCTTTATAAAAGTCTAACTATGTTTGTTTGCAGAGATCACCTGGTAGACACTTGGGAGCTGTGTAACACTTCACCAATGCTAAAGCAGTACAAATACTAATTTACTTAAATTCTATACCACTATTCAACTAGCCAAACAGTTAAACAGCCGAAGGTTAATAGTATTAGGCTTCAAGGTTTTCCTTGGTTTCAACTTTGTGTTTATGTCCTTTTAGGTCACAATCATTTTCACATTCATTTAACATTACCTGTATTGGTGGCTTTCAGAAACATCAAATTAGACTAAGTGCCTAATGGTACAAGATACCATATGGTATACATGCATAGATCTACAAAATTACATACAGAAAAACTGCAAACTTAAAATTGTGTTTGTACATTTGGTGTAAAGAATTTGCAGGAGTCTCATAGCATGCTTCAATATTCATATGATGCTCAGTTACCTTTAATTAAATATGGTGTTTAACAGAACTCTGCTTTAATTTCAGCATGACTTGGACAGCCCCATAAACATTTTAGAAACTAATCAAGCAAGAACCTTCTGTAAACAAAGCTTAAATTAGTATATCAAACCCATTTCAGCCTAAAAAACAAGCTAAAATTAAAACAACCTGTCTAATACCTGAAAATGTCTTCACAGCATTTCTGTCAATTTATTTGTTTTACTGGGATACTATGGCAATTTATAGTATTTTCAAAAACATTCTCAGTAAAATGGAAGAAAAAAAATTAAGACAAAAAGAATCCAAAAATCTTTCTCATTATTAAATACTTTTGGTTTTTTTAAACATGTGTCAAATAAACATGGATACATGGTGTATGGAAGCTCACTATTATACTAGACATCACTACAATCTCTCACCAGCATTTCAGGGAGAAACATCAGGCAAAACTAAATCTCTTTACATTTTTTACTGTCCTAATTACTGAAATGCCATTTAGAGAGATTCTATCATATCACATTTATGTGCAAAATTTAACAATTTAAGAATAGATTCTTAATGAAAGTATCGTCCAGCATTGGGGCAGTCAAGTGTTTGTTTTTAAATGAGAGAGAACCTTACTGAGGTAACATCAACAACACACTGCTACCTCTGTAGAAATCCCATTACAAGATCTTAGATGAGAAAAGATAATCTTTCCCCCCACCCCCAAAAAGAATTGTCTACATTTAAACTGTAACTGACTTATTGCAGTTGTATCACAACCTCCCTTCAGTGAGGCAGAGAATGAGTAGAATAATAAATAAAAAGATCATGAACCATGGGTAGTAGAAAATAACAGTATAAGAAAAAAGGACCAAGATACCACTGAAATAAAAAATAAAAATAATGTAATGCAAAACCAGTGTTACTTAGAAAGACATGAAAATGAGTGAAATTCTGAGATCAGAACAGCCTTTTACAGAGGTATTTAGAACAACATTTAACATGAGACATCAGCTAACTAAAGCATTTTTGTTAACATGCAAGAATCTAGGGTAGGTGAGTCATTCTTGTACTGTTTCCACAAGACTTTTAAAAAGCATTAAACCAAATAGCTAATATATCCTAAAATCATACCTATATCCTAACATTTGAAGGCTCAGAAAGGGGATAATCCTACTTAATTCTTTGCCTTGCTCCCTTTGTACATCAAGGTAGTGCATACAGATAATTCAGTTGTTTGACAGGGTCTGAGACTAGCTGCTTTTTAGCTTTCCATACCATGACCTGACACATTTTGATTTAGGAACAAACAAGGTCATGATCTATCAACCTCATCTTAGTAACTATATTAAGTGTAAGTAACTTCAAAAGTAAGATACCTCTATAAACAGAGAGTTCAACAGACCCCATAAAACTCAAGCTCCAGTTACTGTTCATTTTTTTCAGAGTTTTGCCCCAAGGTCTGCAATTTTTTTCCTCACTGAAGCTCAGAAAAAAAAGTGATATAAGCATTCTATTTAGTAAGGATGTAGGTCCTGTTTTTTGACATACATACTATGTTTAGGGTCTCTGTTTCAGGACCCCTTAAAGCAATTTACAGTAAAATGACAACAAACCACCAGCTACATTACAAACAAGTTTAAACACAACATGGTGGACTGCCTACCCATTTTAACAAGCTCAATGAACTTCTATCCTTCCTACAATAGTCATGAGAAGTATAAAACCTGTTTCCTAATCTTCCATATGAAAAGAGGCCAAAGAAGGTTCATCTTCCCATTCCAACATGGACGGTAAATTCTCTCTAAAGCTGTTTCTCACACTTCTACCTTGTCGTACTTCTACCTTCTCTCACACACACAAACAATTCCAGAAGCCCAAGAACCTTTATCTTTCCTTCACAAAGCAGAAGAACGAAGACTTTCATGCATTTGCATATCCATGCAATTGCTACACCTCCTCTGCAACCTTTGGAATGTGGAAGTGTAAAACACTCTGTTTCCCACCACCTACAACAGCACTGCTCTACAGAGCTCTTAAGGGAAGAGAGTACTTAGACTTCTCCCAAACTCATTGGAAAATAAGCAAAACATTACACAAAGCTTTTGACTCAGCAAGGAAATTTTACTCAAAAAACACAAGTACCTTAGTTACTTTAATGGCAAAATATACATTTTGCAAAGCTGCCTTTATGTTTCTGTCAATATTTTTCCTTCAAAGGTTCAAAACATAAACCTTCTTTGCAAAAGCAATGACAGAAGGCAAGATGAGGCAAGAAAAAAACTTAAAAAAAAAAAAAGTAATCTGAGAAATAGTTTACTCATAACAGCTACCCAAAAGCATTCCCTGCTTACAGAATCAAACTCAGGAGTTGTACAGAAACTTCTCATTGTTGCAGCAAGTACTGAAATAAAAGTTCAACAGCTACCTTTACTACTAGGCAGATCAAGAAACTCCAAATGCACTTATTTTTTAATCAGTTCTTAAAAAGAGATTTCCAGAAGCAGTAATTCTATTCAATTAGCGCATACTTTCAAATAAACCTGAAAGAGACAAATAAGGCTCACATAAAATAAATAGATATTATCCATGTATAACCATCCAAGGAATAACAAACATCTACTAAATAGGAGAGGAACTACTAGTCCATTTCTTTTTGGAAGCAACTGTGTAAGAAGAGCTTTCCTGTTAGTTAACCCACTAATCAAGTCATGTAGTGGACTCATTCTGTAATGTGATGGCTTTTATCCCAGAAGCAGGTAAACTTCAGGGAAATAGCAGCCAAATGTCTTTACATGACAAGCCTCATGCTTTGGTGTCTGCTGTGTTTCTTCTTGCATTTAAGATTACTGTACTTTGTAATATTGCATATTTTGCAGCATTCAATAAACAAACAAGTGCATAGTAATTAACTTACACAGTTTTTTCTATCTCCTGGTGTATTGGGTCTGGCTGAGATGGAGTTAATACTCCCCATAGCAGCCCTCATAGCACTATGCTCTGCATCAGTAGCTAGAAAGGTGTTGATAACACACCAGTGTTTTGGCTACTGCTGAGCAATGCTGGCACAGCATCAAGGCTGTCTCTCCAACATTTTTGCCCCCCCACCCCACCCCACCCCCAATGGCAGGCTGGGGCAGGGCAAGATCTTGGGAGGGGACATAACCAGGACAGCTGACCTAAACCAACCAAACAGATATTCCATACCATATGACGTCAGCTCAGATATAAAAGCTAAGTAAAGGGAGACAGAAGGGGGGGCATTGTTGTCTTCTGGAGGAACCACTACGCGTACTGAAGCCCTGCTTCCCAGGAAGTGGCTAGACACTGCCTGCTGATGGGATGTAGAGAATAACATCATTTGTTTTTTCTTTGCTTTCGCATGCAACCTTTGCTTTCACTTTATTAAACTGTCCTTATCTTGACCCACAAGCCTTTTGTTATATTTTCTCCCCCCTGTCCAGCTGAGAAGGGGGAGTGATAGAGCGGTTTTAGTTGGCACCTGGCATCCAGCCAAGGTTAACCCACCACACCTGGCAAAACTCTAATGATGTTTGTCTTTAAAATAAAGACTACAGTATAAATCCTCCCCTATGGTAATTTTCATTGGTCTATGTTTTCCCCCAATTCCATATGCTAGCATTCTATATGTATCCAGCCACACACACAGAATTATGTAGGACTTCACAGGAAATAAAATCTTGCTTAAAATCATCCTATTCCAACCTGAGTTGACACAATGAAATTAGCACTAAGCCTCTCTAAAAAGAGAAACAACTATAGTCATTTTTTCCTAATTACATGTTTACATTTGTTCACAATGTGCAACAAATGTTTTAAGAACTGTTTGCCACATTTACTTCTCAAAAAGAAAAAAAAGAAAAAAAAAAACCACAACAGCTTTTCTTTCCCATTTCCTCCCAAATTGATAAAGTCAGAGTTACATGCTTTACAAAGTTTCTGATCTAAAAAAAATGTGTCATTTAAATAAACGCAATTTATACTAAATAGAAAGGAGGGTGGGTGGTGCAATTATTGCAGGCTACGTGAAAAGGGAATTAGTAGTTGTATTGGTTTTGGGGGTATTGCTCAAAACTAGCCTACTCAGGAACTGGTGGCAGTTTAGCCTCAGCAGTACCAAACTCAGCACTGGCTACAGATTTATCAAAGAAGTCAGGCGAGTCCCCTGTCTGTGATTACCTCTTAAATTCTGTGCTGTTACAACTAGACTGCAGTTGGCAGTGAAGTTAGATTGGTTTTAGGAGGTTTGCTGCAGCAACTGCACTATAGGCATTTCTTTGATTCCCCTGAAATCCACAACCTCTATCTCCCTGAATCAAATAGACCAAATAAAGACAGCAAAAGCTGAGTTCTGTAAAAAGAGAGAACAAAAAATAATTTGCAGGCTAGGGGTGTGACCCCAAACCTTGAAATTCCTGATATGTCTCATTATATTTTATAATATACTGTAGTGGCCTGTATGAAAGTACTTTTAGGCTGACTTGACATGGAAAATAGGCCTGAATTGGAACACCCACCAAAAACTCAGAAAATGAAGAGCTAGACAACATCAGAAACTATCTACATGACCTGTATGGCACTAGTAATTCTCTAACGAGCAAAAAAAATCATGATAACTACAGACCAACAAAATGCAAATTGGAATTTTAGCAGTAAAAAAAAACTATACATCATATATTTGGAACTAAAACAGTTCAAGTAATAAGCAACTTTAGCTGTAACAAAAAGGAACTAAAGACTAAAGAGAGGGACCAACAACAATCGACTTTGTGAACAAGTAATATTAAGACACAGGGTACATTTTTTGACATTATAAGGATTTACACATCCAATATCAATTACCATCAATGGAAATGGTGCAAGATAAAACAAAATTCAAAGCGTTACACAAAATTTTTGAAGTACATTAGGGAAGAACCACTACCAATTAAAAAAAACAAAAACAAAAACATTACGACTACTGCTCAAGGAAAAATGAGAAAACAGATGTGTTCTTGGCCCAGAGTTGAGGAAAGAGAGAAAATCAACTCATTTGCTACAGCAAATCTGTACTGCTTTGTGTCCAAGCACAAAAATTTTATTAGTTCTTCACTCAATCTCACTGTTGCATGTTCTTGCCAATGCAGAAGGAAGCCAATAGTGAGGAACCAATACAGATGCTCAGGTAGTCCATAATGAAAAAGCATGAGAAGAACCTAGAGTTTGACTCCTGGCTTTTCAGATACACTGGTAAATGTAATGGGCAAAACATACTGACAGCAATTGTGAGAATCTGAAATAGACAAGGAAGACCAAAGTATGGAGGGGGAAAAAAAACAAACAAACAAAAAAAACGATAGGTAAGGGGGGCTGGATGCAAATAAATTGGAGATGTAAGGTGGGGGGGGCAGCAGCCAGGGAAGAGAGGTCACAGAGCCAACATGAACAGGACTGGTTTCCCTGTAGGAAGAACACAAGAGGTGATGCATGCCTTTTTAAAATTTCTTTCTTTTATAACACAGTCTATTCCTGTTTTACTGCAGTGTCTATGAACCACCATAAAGTAAAAGAAAGAAACTAGATGTAAAAAGAACAACACAAGAAAAATATGTAATAAAACTAATCAGAAATTCAGACAGTTTGCTGCCTACAGAAGGGAAAATACAAAGGAGGATGTAGTTAAGTCTAGTAAGGAAGAGGTAGCACAAGTGAAACAAGTAGAAAAATGTAACTATCAATATAGAATATTAGTAAGTTACTATTACATTGGTTTGCGCTCTTTTTTTTACTTTTCTAATTAAAGTCTCACCACACTTATTTAGGAGCAGTTCTTCTATAAGCAAATAATCCCCCTAAAGTGAATACTGTTTACAAAGGCAAAAGTCTGCAAGCTTTTGCCTTAATGTATTAGAATAGCTTTTCTTCCTAAAAGAAAAGTTTATGAACATGTTTATGTTCATATGGATACTTAAACCAATAGGACCCAGTGGTAATCAATAATAACATTTCAAATAAGCTGTAATAATATTTTAACCTATGGGAAGTATTTCACATTCATTTCAAAATAAACTGTTTTTCAAAGACCACGATATTTTTAATTAACAAAACAGTCCCTAATCTGTAAAAGAATAATGAGACATGGCAGATAACCTTACAGCTTAATTTAATAATGTAGCTTTCATAATTCTTGAATTTATCATAAAGTCATAGCAGAAAACATACAGCATTACTGCATACATTTATCAATTTTATATAAAGTGCATTCTAAGAAGCGTAGTTCTACATTATTAAAGCTCACAAGTTTTAAAATAAATACATTAGTTATAGATAAAAAGACATATAATTATACCTTATTATAACGATCATGAGGAACAGACTGCAACACGATAGGTTCCATTGTAGAAACATTTGCAAACTGCACCTCGGGAATGTACAGAGCACAAACCACATGAGCCCAACCTACAAAAAGTTATAATTGTATTTAATTTTAATGTTTTCTAGAAGCTCAAAGGACATTTCAATTATAGTACAAAGAATCTTTTACAACACTTTTTTCCATAGACTATTTTAACTGTTTAGAATATTACAGACATAAGTTACTTAAGTCATGTTTACATTTCATTTTGTATTATCCAAAGTTTAGATGACCTGTAATACATTTTTAAGTTTATTCAGTGAAGAATTTATACAAGTAATAGTCCATGATATCCAAATACTAATGATTTACACAAACAGTGACACACAAATGGAAAAGCAGGTTATTTCTTTGAATTTCTTGGATTAACATAGTCATCGCATAAAAGCTATGCAAATTTCTGCAAAAGGGAAATACCATCTGAACAAATCAGTATTCATGCAAGCTTTTTTATCATTGAAGAGTTCTGTGTATACTTTTTATTTAAACAAAGTCATTCTAATTTGACTAGACTCCTGTTTTCTTTCTGTAGGAGGAAATCCCAACACACAGACCCCACATCCCCTCTATTTCTTTTCCTTCTTTAAAGGTGTGGCCAAGTCATTTTTTCATAGGAATATCAACTCCTATATCCAGTCCTGTTCTAACTCATTAACTTGGGGTTATCAATAAATGTTTAGTTACTTACCATATTGTGCTTTAACACCTTTCAAGAAGTAAACATTCCTAATTGTCTGACATTTGGTTGGATGAGGACAGGGGGAAACACCAATTCAGAAAGAAACCTACTGATTTTAGGCCTTTTTTTCAATACTAAGATCCTGAGAGTTGTCATTTTGTTTCAGTGGAGGACAGTTTGCCGTAACTGCGTATTTAGCAGAAGCTGCTATATAGCTAACCCAACACATTAATATACTGCCACTAATAACATTAAATGGATTTTAGATTACAATGGATTACACGAGTAATATTGCATAGTACAGAGCTACGTCTTCTGAAAATGAACTTGGTGTCGCTAATCATTTAGAGTGAATTCTGTTCTTCCCCAAGAGGAAAACTACCATCTTTTGTCACAAGACCTTCAATGCACCTTAAAAATGATTGTGCTTTCTTCCTACCCAGGCTTACTTCTACTAAGGACATAAAATGACAGACTTAGATAATTAGATAATCCCATCATACTGTCTCACTGCAGACCTTTTTGAGTTTTGTCTCCATCTTGGATTTTCTCTTTTTCATTACTCTACTGAATCTAAAGGTTCTTAATTTCTTCACCCAACTGTATTTTGACTCTTAAACTGAGCTAAACATAAAGTTGTACTTACTTACAGTAGTATTGTTGAGACTCTGGAATGGTATTTAGTATCTGGAATTGCACACGTGCTTTTTATTCTTCTCTTAAAGCACAGATCTTTTCTAGTTGCATCCAACCAATTGGTGTCTGCCCTCCCCATTTACTAAATTGGTAGTTATAATTTGTACAGAAAATGAAAAGCACACACACAACTGTTATAGTCAACATTCACAGTCAACATAACATATATCATTCTACTATTTCATCTGCAACTAAATACAGTATCTGTGCTGCTTCATCATTTTATTCAGAAATAGTTTGTAGAATTATTCCACACAGAAAAAGCATGAGACCAATAAAAGAATAGGGAAAAGAAAGTATACGCTGCCAACTTGAGCTGCTTTTAAAAACTGTTACAACAGACCACTTTAAAATTATCATTAACAGACAGACTGAAAAAAACTATAAAAACCACAGTCATCTTTTGTTTTCTCCTCTACTTGAAATATCTTCAGGGAGTAAGTGTTTATAAGGACTTCTCTAAGACTTGCTAACTGCCCTAAGCTGGAATCATCTTACTAAAGACAGATAAATAAATGTTAACATGGGGTTAACAGTGAATATTTATCTTCAAAACCCCTCTCAAAAAATTAACTCAGATAGAAACACCATTCATCTAATAATGCCATTAAACCAGTAGAAGTGACACTGAAATTTTGAAAAAACCCTTCTACAGTGTTACACATAAACAGATGGCAAAAGCTTTTACTTCAGATGTAATTAAGCCTGTACTCCAGTTACACTTACTTATAATGAAAAATTATTATGTAAATATATAAAATATACTAGAGACATTAAAAAAAAAAATCACTTTCTAAGCCAACTGAAATTTAAGTATTTTCACTACAAGAAACCAGTTTCAGAAGTAACTTTAACTGAATACTACTCCATCGCTATCAAAAAAAAATTAAACAATATAGCCAGAAACCTACAAGCTTAATATATTCTGATTTCCAAAATATAGAGCGCACATCCAGAATAGCTGTAAGCAATACCACACTTTCATCTTTCATGAAAACAAACCCGGTATCTGTATAATGAAACAAATGAAGTACCACAGCACTAATACACTTTTTGAACAAGGGGTCAATAAGAGCCCAGGGAACTGAGGACAAGGGACCTTTTCCATTGGTTTCCATCTGGCATCTTTAGATCCCAGATAATCTGACCCTGCTGAAAAATCACAACCTGTCCAATAAAAATTTAACCACAGGGGAGTTTGCAGCACCCTTATGTTACTAGCCTCAAAAGCCTACATCACAAGAGAAGCCAAACTCCAGCACCAGCTCCCACTAGGACTCAGAGGCCCCATACACAATTGCTTAAATGTTCTTTTGTCCAAAGTTTCACCAGTGAAGAAATACAAAATTGTCAGAGAGCAACACCCAGCTCACCTGGAAGAACCAAAAGAGGCAGAGGTTCACTGGCTCTCCCTGAAGAAAGAATAAAAAAGACATTTCTCCATAACAAGTGTGGTTAAGGACTGGTTGCCTAAAGGGGCTGTGGAATCTCCATCTTTGGAGAACTCAAGAAGGTCTGTAGACTCCTCCACAAAAACTTTTCAACTTGAGGGACGTCAAGAAGATTCCGTTTTGCCATATAAGGACCAGATAGTAGCAGAGGAAAACAGAAAAGGAAGCAACCAACAACATCTTTTTCCTAAGCAAAAAAATACTAGTTACTGTCGCTACAAAGAGTAAGCATGGAAGTAAGGATGCCTACAGCCAAAGTTAAGTGTGATAGCTCTCTTCTGTCTCACTGATGGAAGAACGAACTACTAGCATACAAGCAGACTTTACTTTTAATGTTTTCTGCAACTGAGAGGGCTCTTGTCTATATAACACAGCCAGAAAATGCCTCCCCCATCCTCCACTGCTACTTCCTTCTCCTTTAGACAACTACTCTCAGGCAGAGCACAGAGCTCAGAATCCCAACAGAATAAAGTACCTATTGCCATGTTCAGAGTTGAGTGCTTTTGTCTACTGTTTCTTACTGGATGACAACTGCCTACTTTGTCTGCAGAGATAATGAAACAACCTAAAGAGACAGCCATCCAAACTGTACATACAGCCAATAAAAAGAAGCAAGCATTTATAAAGTTTTATGATATTTAGGACTACATTAAAATACATATTTTTCAATTAAGTCCATCTAAGCCATAAAGATTGCACTGTAGACTTCCTATTCAAATGACTTGCTACATTATTCTTGCGCAACTATCAACTTCATCGACAACTGTACTTCCCTCCCCCCCGAAAAAAAAACATCATTAAATCCAGTCCTTTTGAGTTTTCCCAATGTTTATGTGTGAAAAATACTGTTGTATAACCATGCTTTAGAGTTTAAAAAAAAAACTCCAGTAGCACTGTTCTACACATTCAATAACATTTTAAAAATTCTCACTAGTTTCTGTTGGAACTGAAATTATTTTATCACCATCCCTCTTCACCCAAAACACCGCTCAGAAATAACAACAGGATACTCTGACTTTTCTTAGTTGTTCTCCAAACTTAGCCAAGAACTCATGCCATTTTGCAGATCACTTTTGTTTCAAATGAGTTTATTAAAACCATCTGTATAGACCATATCCTTTACTATTTAAATCAATGATAAGCTTCTATTCACTTCGGTTTGCATGTTTGCATCTGAACAACTGGCCACAGATTTATTACTACTTCTTCTCATTTTACTTATAGAATTTACAGTAATTGCTAACAAACTCTTACTACTCCTACCAAATTGCTTATACTCAACTTACTTTTGCTTTCATCTCCCTTTCAGGACAACTTTAACTGGAAGGGTAGGCGGGCCACGTATGTTTTTGCAAATGCAGGTACTGGCATCTTGCAAAATGTTCTTAAAATTTTCCCTATCCTCAGAATTTTTTTTTTTTTTTCTTATTTGACTTAGTATTTTTAAGTCGTTGAGAAGGAGGCCATTTGGCATATGTGCTTTCTCAATAATAATATTTTTACTAGACGATAATGTCTGGCTTGCTTGTTTTAAAATAAACTTAGACTTTAGCTTAAAAACAAGAAATTAAGAAATATATTATAAGGATTCAAATTAGCCATTCTTATCAGTGCATTCTTATCAGAACTGCTTTCTCTGAAACTGCTGGAAAAAAAAATACAGCAGGCTAGCAGATTCACTGTCTCTCTTGCTTTAACGATCCAGTATTCTACAACAATCAATGCCTCCATCCAGAAATTGTAAAATGTCATCAGGTTTTGGTTATTACTTATTAGAAACAACTTACTGGTGACAGCCAAATTAAAATTAAAAATATTTACTTCAACCATGCTTTCAAGTCCAGTAGCTTTGGGAAATGCTGCTTACCTTTCAAAAAACAAACAAACAAAAAAAATCCACTGTGATTTCTAAGATAACATCACACAAGTATAAGACATTTTCCTTTGAAGAGATCTTAGGAAACAACTTCAACCAACATTAAAACAACATCGAAACCACATATGAATCAACCCCAAGATCTACTTTGATAACAATAATAATGAAAACCATTTCATCCAATATCAGAAATCGAAAATTCATGCTGAAAGGCCTTCAGAGTTTAAATACATCTTATGAAACTTCCAGCTTTTCACCCGAGTCCTTTTTTTATTTTGATTTATCCCTCAGAAAGACACACACTACTGAGTTTTGCCAATTTTTACATTTTGTTCTGGCATGCAAAATGTTTAAATAGCAGTGCAGAATCTATCCAAATTTTACCAATCTTTCACTGAGATTTTTATTTCAGGTGCCTAATTTTTAACTCAGTGAAAACCTAGTAGTACATACTTAGCCTGGTATATTTTGAATATACATTATTCATTAACATTCAGAGTAACAAATCTCAGGCTCCAGAACCCTAACTGAAAATAAATAGTTCATCTATTTATTAGATTAATTAGATGTTATTAAACAGTTATCCCAGTGCAGCAGAGAACAGGTAACTCCTAACAATTTCACCATCAGCAAACAAAAGACTGTAGACAACAAAGAACTCTGCAACTAGAAGCAAACTCTACCAAAGTAATCTAAAATTAACAAAGAAAGCCCAGGAAGATAAATAATACACAGCACATTATCCACCTAACTACACTTTTGCCTTTACAACTACTGTTTAAGTGTTCAAAACTTGATTCACAAGCATTTTCACCATAAATAAATTCATAGTACTTTTAAATCATCTTCCAGAGCGAATTTTGAAGCCTTGCTTTTACTTCATAATAAAGTAACAGCAACAGACTTATAATCCATCCTACGACCCAAATCAAGAGAAGCCCACCTATAGCTTGTGAACTAACAGACACAGAGTAGGCACTACACTAGGGCTACATCCCACAATGAATGTTGAAGCGTGCTGCAAAGCAGTAACAGACTGTAGAGGCCAGAATCATGTAGTCACACCAGCCATAGTGCCAGTTTGGTCCAACAAGAGAGCTCCAGGATGTCATCACAATCTCCTAACCATGCACCAATTCCAGAGTAAAATTTGTTTATGCATTCTGCGTAAGTTCCTGAAGAGTCCGTTATAATAAAATAAAATTTTAATTTTAAAATATAATAAAATTTTATTTTATTTATAACTACAGCTTACTCCTAAACCAAGTAAATGTATTATTCTAGCATGGAAAAACCTTTCTGTTGTTGAAATGTTAGTTTCTTATTAGGGTTGCTCCATGCTGTAATTTAAGGATACACATCAATCCATTTCAACTGTGGGCTGTCACTAAAAGGTAAGGTCTCACCTTACTCTTCACTTTCAACTGTATATCCTTGCCCTCTCCCTGTAATATAAGCCTGCCATGTAGCAGGGCAGATAAAATTTTATTCACCTGATTACTAAACTTGTGAGAAAATAAAAGTTTACCTTCCAGTAAGATCAGTAAGTTGATGCAGTCCACACTGAGGTCATATGATTACCATACACAAAACCACCAGTGCAGAAACAGCCAGTCATGGGAAAACCACAGTCCACTCCTTTCAGCAGAGGTCAACAGCTGTCCTAGATTACATGAAATTGCACCCTCAGTTTCCACAACTATCAGGTCTGCTGACTGACCCCAAGACTCAGCTCTATCTCAGTCTGAAAGATGAATCCAGCAAAGATGTACTGAAGACTGTTACTGTTACTATTTGCCAGAGGGTAAGATTAAGTACTATTTTAGACCTTCAGTTAAGTGTCTCTTCATTAAGGCACTCCATACGCTTTTGTTTTTACCCTGATCTTCCTTTCCTGTAAAATTTGCAGAAAAGATATGTCAGCTTAAGTTACTGTCTTTTCCTTACCCCAGTAAATACAGTTTTAGTTTGCTATAGTTAATATAGTATTATTCACTATATTGTTTGATCCACTCTTTTCAAAGGTAGGTAAAAAGAAGGTGCTCACACTAACCACTACAGCTGTCACCACTGTGGTTGATAGTCAACCTTATCATTGGTACATAGAATGAAGGGACAACAAACTCTCCATTTATCAAAATTTGTTCCTCAACTAAAGAATCAGTACATAAGAAAAATTCACTTTGGACCATCATTCAGCAGCACAACAAATAGTTTGGTTTTGAAACAGCTACAGATTACATTCCACTGGTCCACTGAATAAGCTAATAGCTTTAATAATTTTATCTGGCATGCTACAGCATTAATGAGTCTCTTCTCCCTCCCTCAAGAAATCCTTTTATACAACAAAAGGAAGAAATGTCATACTTATCTAAAGCTCTAAATTTTTTTCCTAGTTATACATTATGATTACTAGCAATATAAATAATAAATATACACTAAAGAGTATATGGTAATATGTATTTATATTAGTAAAATATTTTTAATCGTTTATCAATTTTTACTGTCTTTCCCAGTAAAAAAAAAAATAAAAATACACATACAAACTCCTGCAAATCTGCACAAAAGGACCAGAACATTTGTAGGTAACAACAAATGAACATTCTTGCAAAATGCATACACCTGAATGTGTACATATGACATTATCCCATCCACATTCTTAAACATTAATACCAAGAAAACTCATCAGAACAATAAACCTGATGGTGAGAGCTGCTGACTCTAATAATAACAACAGGAACAGGAAAACCTAGCATATAATGTTTTTACAGACTTGGGAGATCCCGACGCTAACCCACGGGATGGGAAGAGGGCCTGGACCATGACATAAAACCACTGCATTGTTAGCTGGCCTTTTCCCAAGCAGCTGCATGAAAGAAGTCTTGGTGAAAAGTCACACAAAGAATGCTGTTACACAGCATTCCTGATCGTCATCCAGTGGAATCAGATTTCAAAGTAACAACTTGTACAGCAAAATCAAGCCTTTTAGGCTTACAGAAAATTGTAGACAAAGATTACTGTAAGAAAACTATTTAAACGAAAGATGCACAATCTTAGATACAACTGAACAATTTGCTTAAAAAACAGACCGCATACTCCGTATTATGAGAAGATAAAAGAATTGGGATTCAAAAAACTATAATCAGTTCCAATGGTCATGATTTTATTTCCTCCTCACCGACTGTCAAAAACCCAAAGGAAGTTACTGCAACAGTTAAGGAAACATTACTGAATTGAAAAGGACCAGAACTGTCAAACAGCCAACAGTTCTCAAGTATCTTCAAACAAATGCTCACTTGTTGCTTTTCTTTAAAAAAAAAAAAAAAAAAAAAAAAAAGTGTTTATATTTTGTCCAATTACTAATCCACATACAGAGCACAAAGCTGAAGGAAAATTAATCTCTCTTTCAATAGCCTTCTTACACATAAGACAGCAAATCAATAAGCAACTCATATACATATCAGTTTTTCTCATTTTAAAAACCTTTTATATTCAGTCATGTGTTTAAAACCAGTGGTGCTCCTAAATGAACATGAATACCAAACTTAGCAAGGAATTCTGTCAATAAATGTATTCAAAGAGAAAAGCTCCTTTTTCAACTCAATCCTGCTTTTCTACTTCTAGTATCGATTTTTAAAAATACGTAAATAAAACAAAAACCAGTAAATAACCTAACAATTTATACAACTGCAGTCTCTGAACACTGAAAAAGTCCTGTTTACATAAAAACAAATTCCACAAAGTCCACATATAGGGAAGACTATTTTTTGTTCACAAAACTTAACCATAGCTGTAAGACAATCACAGATAATTAGGCAGCCAAAATATTAAAACATTTTCAAAGCTTATTCCTAAAATTTCTGCCAATCATGCTGATCATAACTATGCAGCGTCCCACTACTCTTAACAAATGAATTAAATCAAATGTGCACCTAAATACAGTCAACTCTTAATAATCCTTAGCACGGATAACCCACTGGCAGATAAGCCACACCATGGATATTAGTCCAAGCTAGATTCTGCTAAATCCAACTGTATTGTTTCCAAGATCTGTGCAAGTGCAGGAGCAGAATGACCATTTTTACACCGCAAAGAGACTGAACAAACACATGCAACCAGACCTTAGTTGCTTCTGTTCAGGGTCAGTTCAGGTCTCTGACAATGGAAAGTACAGGAGGGACACTGAAGCAGACTAGGATGTATTCTGCTCAAATCCAGACAGAATTATCTCTTTAGGCTCGCTACAGGTTTTGATTACAGCAACAGCAGCCACCATCTCCAAGCCAAGAACAGGCAGGCATCTGTGTACTCTCCGGTGTACCAAAAAAGGTTATGAGCATCAAAAAATGCCATTTCCACTTGGCGCTTCACATGAACTCTTTAGTCCTTCCAGATCCAGACACTGAAGCAACCTGGTGCAGAACCATGTGTGTCAGTTTCCAACACTAAGTAGAATGTTTCCACAGCACTGCCTAGAAACCACTTGGCTAGTACAGTCACCATTATCTAGCATAACTGAACTTCCCCTATCCCACTCCACCTCCAATAACCCACATAACCAAGAGTTAACTATGGCTTTAAAAATAGTTAATGCCTCAAAAATGTAAATTACCCATGTCTTCTGTTTTCAGAGCAAATGCAAAAAACAGTGCACTCAATTTTAAGAACATTCTTCAGGGAAAAGCCTTGCTAAACTCAATACTTTCATGCCAGTTTCAGGATCTGTCCTAGTTTCAAGGTAGTATGAATGTTCAGGTTAGTGAAAATATTCTGTAATTAATGAAAAAAAATTGTACCAAAAAATGGTGACCCATAATTACATCAGTAGTCTATGTTAGGGAACACTAAACCATACTGTAATCATTTTGCAGTCTAGAGATAACATGGCATCATGTACAGTAGATTTGCTTCTCTAAAATTTCACATTCAGCTCTGGTAAGGATCATTTGGAAGACATATAGAGAAGGGGAAAGGGATGGTCAGTTTTCTGTACAAGGAATGCCCAATCAGTCTGGGCTCCTTCATCTGGAAAAGGAGACAAAAGAAGAGTATGACAGAGGTCTATAAAGCCAGAAGAGGTATTGAAAAGGTGAACATAGAATAACTGCTCTTTGTCACTTCCTATCACTTAGGAAGTGCCAAGTGGCATCAAATAAAACCATGAGGTAAAAGGTTCAAAACAAAACCAGTGTACATCTTGACACATCAACTGCAAAATACCTTGCCACACAACATTATGGACACTAAACCTTTATACAGAAGTGGACACATTAACAGTGTGATAGATTCTTCTTCCATTAAACATAAAAATACCATCTCTGGTTCAAGAAGTCCCAAAGCATAAAAACTTGTAGGCTAGGAAAGTATTCTAAGGCATACAAGAACTTTCGCAAGAATCTAGTTCATACTGATAAAGAGAGCAGACCAAATGTTGTTTGGCCTCCATTATATGCTCCTCTCCTCTTACTATCTCAGGCTGGCACTTTCAAGTTCTGTGTAAGATCCATGACAGTACTGCTCCAAGAATGCTGTACTTATGGTATCACTGAAAACTGTAATTCTGTATTTGCCATAGATACTGGAGAACCCAACATTAAACTTCAGCAACCGTACTGATAAGCACAACTAAGGTACAGTAGATGTCTCCAACCACAAATATAAAACCTAAAAAGCAAATCTAAAGAAGTGCTGATCTCCAGGAATTCAGATAAGCAGTAACAGGCCAGTAAAAGGAAAGGGAGAAGGAGGAAGAATGCACACAAAGGAACCTCACGCCACCTGGGGAGTGGGAGGGACAAAAAAAGCCCACAACACACGAACACAACCACAACAGACACCATCAATACTATTTTCTAGTCAGTCAGTAATACTTAAAAAACAACACAAGTTTGATTCCCAGACTACTGTGTCTCACATATCTTATAGTGCCCCAGAGTTCTTAAAGGCAAGATAACACCATTATATAAGAGCTGTAAGATTAGGCTGCTTTCAGTCACAGTTGTGCAACTGACTGAAGACAGCTAACGTACAGGCTGCAGCTAAAAGAATAGTCCTGGCCATTGCCCTATATCAGCATTAGCATGGTCAGATGGGTCAGGAAACTGATTTCATTTAGCTGAAAAGGAACCCAGGGGGAAAAAAAGAAGTTTTAAATGCTAGTACCGTCACAAAGGAGGAAGAAGTAATGCATAGCAAGGACCCTCCCTGCAGTAACGGCGTCTAACTGCAGGTTAAGAAAATCATGGGCCCCTACTGTAAAAGCTCAGTAGACCAAAAAACATTAAGATTCCTGACATAAAAGAAAATACAGTATCTTCAACACCCAAACAAAACTAATTTCTTCACATTCTTAAAAAGCAAATATCCAGAAGACAGTTTCCAAAAAAAAAAAAAAAAAAAAAAAATCTACAAGAGCCGCAGACCATGTATAAGCTAAGCTATCTGCACATTCAAAACAAAAACTGCATTGGTTTTTCTGGCTACAAAATGAAGTTACTTGTTGCCAGAAGGCAGAAAGAAGTATAACTTCATATCAGTGACATAAAATCAGTAATTTCTTCACTTGTTCTGAAAAGCTAAGACCGTTTTTATTATTTTTATACTTACAGACAGACTCTGTAATTACAAATTTCTAAAGGGGGACCCTTACAAGGTTTTATCAGAAATACTTGTTTCAAAGTTTCTTCAGGAATACCTGCATCTTTTTATCATTTCCCCTGGCAACAAATGGTGTAACAGCAGTAAAAAAATTCCAAGTATTAACCTACTGCAAATATAATTTTAAACTTGGCAAGCCCATTACACGACCTTCAACAGTATTTCTTTAAGTCTGAAACTCTTCTGGCATAATCCCTTCTTAGACAACTCTTTGAAAGGAAAGCTTCAGGTTAAGAATGTAGATTTCTGAAATGCAACACCAGTAGGAGTTCATTTTTTCCAAGGTTTACAACCTTCTGTAAAGCTGTTATTTAAAGGACATTTGGTCCATAAGGTAGAATTTGCTGTATTCAATACCATGGACAAAATCTATTATTGAGGCAGGGATGTTTCCAGAAGGCGAGGTACAAATTCTTAAGCCTTCTCTACTATGAAATTTTCACTATGAAGCTTTCAATGACGAAAACAGTTGGTCATGAAAAGTATAGTAGGGACAATACTGTTCGTACAGCATAACAACTTTGCTATTTAAACCTCACTTTTAGACAAGAATTCGTAATTAAAATTAATACAGCTATAAGAGAGATAACTAATAGGATGCTTGGATCTTTGATGCACACTGTCAAAATATGTTCTCAAGACTTTATGCAAAGAGTTTCAAAATCACTACAGAGAATAGCAAAGCATTCTCACACACTACTTTAAGTATAAAAACAGAAAACACTTCAGCTACATCATACTTCACAAATTTTACTGTATATTTCAAGAGGTTTGAGGCTTTTCTATTACTTATTTCCTAAAAAAGCAAGTGCCCAGCTGCCATTTCTGTCTTGAGAGGAAGAACAGTTTTAAGGCTGAAGTACTGGGCTGGCACTTAAGATGGTAGTTTCACTGACACACAGAAAACACAGACTCAGTACAATCTCCCAACACTCACAAATGACACTAAGTTCACTAATGTGTTTGAGATAAGCAGACACTAGAATGGTGAACACTAGAGCATATACTGTATGTTGCAGTGAAAGTGTAGACAAGGGAAAGGGTAGACCAGCCCCAACACAAGCAGGCCCTGTGTTCCTACAACTCAACCACAACAGAAATAGCAAAGCTGCATTAACATCAAGCTAAATTAAGATATAAATTAGTTAGAATACTACATATGCAGCATAAAATCTCCAGAATACAGTTTACATAGACTGTTCAAATTAAATCGATGAATCCTGATCATACTTTCTCCTCTCGCAAGAGAAAGGGCTCAGTATCAAAATGACCAGGCTATTTACAGATAGATGATGGACAGGAATTTAGAAGTATCTAGTAAAGAGGGAAGAAGGAATTCCAGAAGTGATTGAAAAGTTAATTGAAATTTTTCACTCCTATCACCCAGCTATTAGTATAAACATAATCAAGACAGGACATTCAGTGGTGACTTTCTCTTAGCAGTTCTCCTCAGCAGGAGCAGAACTGATGATAACCTGAACGATGAAATTAGAAAAATGCAAAGGACAGGTAATCACTACTGCAACTTTTCAGCTCTAACTTCTTTGTTACAGAACCTATTAGTAAATCAGGCATGAAAAAGCTATTCTTTGAAAATGCACTGGTGCATTCAGTCTGGGCTACAGAAATAAAAACTCCACTTTCCTCCGTGAATGGTGCACTTTCAGCAGCTTTCTATAAACATTCCAACTCCACCTAAATACACATAAAATTTATCCTTTTTACCCATTAAAATCTTATGTTAAAATGCAGTTTCTCCTTCATTGTAACTTTTTTCCTAAAAATAAAACTGATTGATGTTCTCAAATTAAATTCGACCTAAACTGGACAAATAAAGGTTAGTGTAAACTAGTCCTCTCTTTCCAAACCAGCCAGTGTTTTCATTTATGTTTCAGATCCCTATCATTTTTTCTTTCCACAGATTTATTTCCCTCATACAAAATAAGAGAGTTCACAAAAAGTAAGAATAAAACTTACCCCCATTATCTGTTCTCTTTAAAGCACCATCCTTATGAGGGCATAATTCACATCTCTAGGAAAAAAAGCAAAAATAAAATAAAAAAATGGAACGATCATAGGAGCATTGAAAAAGAAACCACACACATCAAAACTGTTAGCTGACATTAAGGAAGCAACCATTCTTTAAAAGCGAATGGGTGTGTTTTCCCTTAGCCTTTACTTGAATATTAATGTTAGTTTGTCACAAACACAAGCTTTCTTCTCCAGATTGTGAAACTATGATATATATTAAAGCTACTCACAGTTCTACCTCCAAGTATTTATTCCTGGATTCCACACCCTGGAATTCTGGAGACAAGCCTCCAAAAGCTCCTCTGTATTCACCAAGGTGGTCAATCAAAGATGTGCCATGGATATAATCGGCACAGGTGCACACACCGTGGCTGACTTCACAGTCTCTGCTGACTCTCACTTACCCTGAGAGACCAAAAACAATCTCGCTTTCTGTCTCAGAAAAAGGAGGTCAGAAGTTGACTCATCCTTGAAATTATCCAAGACTGTATGTCTGGAAACATGCAGTTTGACATCATATTCTTCCGACATACACCAGGATCACAACAGTACAACCATTCTGCTATCGCTGCCTCTATCAAGTTCCTAATATCAAGTTGTATTGGTTTTATGTGGCAAGGTTTTGGTAGCGGGGGGGGTTACAGGGGTGGCTCCTGTAAGAAGCTGCTGGAAGCTTCCCCTGTGTTCGAGAGAGAGCGAGCCTATACCAGTTGGCTCTAAGACGGACCTGCCGCCGGCCAAGGCCGAGCCAATCAGTGATAGTGGTAACGCCTCTGTGATAACATTTTTAAGAAGGAAAAAAAAAGTTGGGACGGGGAAAACAGCCACCGGAGAGAGGAGTGAGAACATGTAAGAGAAACAAGCCTGCGGACACCAAGGTCAGTGCAGAAGGAGGGGGAGGAGATGCTCCAGGCGCCGGAGCGAAGATTCCCCTGCAGCCCGTGGTGAAGACCCTGGTGAGGCAGGCTGTCCCCCTGCAGTCCAGGGAGGTCCATGGTGGGGCAGATATCCACCTGCAGCCCGTGGAGGACCCCACGCCGGAGCAGGTGGGTTCCTGAAGGAGGCTGTGACCCCGTGGGAACCCTGCGCTGGAGCAGGTTCCTGGCAGGACCTGCGGATCTGTGGAGAGAGGAGCCCACGGAGCAGGTTTTCTGGCAGGACTTGTGACCCCGTGGGGGACCCACGCTGGAGCAGTCTGTGCCTGAAGGACTGCACACCGTGGAAAGGACCCACGCTGGAGCAGTTCGTGAAGAACTGCAGCCCGTGGGAATGGCCCACGTTGGAGAAAGTTCGTGGAGGACTGTCTCCCGTGGGTGGGACCCCACGTTGGAGCAGGGGAAGAGTGTGATGAGCCCTCGCCCTGAGGAGGTGAAGCGGCAGAAAAATAACATGTGATGACCGTAAACCCCATCCCTGTCCCCCTTGTGCCGCTGGGGGGGCTTGGTGGAGAAATCCGGGAGTGAAGTTGTGCCCGGGAAGAAGGGAGGGGTGGAGGGAAGGTGTTCTGAGATTTCGTGTTATTTCTCATTTACCTTACTCTGGCTGATTTGTAATAAAAAGTGAGCTAATTTTCCCTAAGCTGAGTCTGTTTTGCCCGTGATGGTAATTAGTGAATGATCTCTCCTGTCCTTATCTCGACCCGCAAGCTT
Source organism: Haliaeetus albicilla (assembly GCF_947461875.1). Lineage (NCBI taxonomy): Eukaryota > Metazoa > Chordata > Aves > Accipitriformes > Accipitridae > Haliaeetus > Haliaeetus albicilla. The sequence goes on along the minus strand of NC_091484.1, from coordinate 60,213,459 downwards.
TTTGTTATATTTTTCTCTCCCCTGTCCAGCTGAGGATGCGGGAGTGATAGAACGGCTTTGGTGGGCACCTGGCGTCCAGCCAGGGTCAACCCATCACACAAGTTTATCTCTAAGTGTCCTGGAGCAGTGTGAACCAATTCCAAACCAGTTCAGAGATGACAGAAATTGAACAGGTTTGACACACGTTCCACTTCAACTGGTCTAGATGACAGGCAAAGGAACACCATTACAGGAGATCCTACACCTAGGAATCACCTTATTAAAACCTTGTGCATTGCCAAATTAGGGACAACTCAAAGCATACCAATCTAACAAGCTTTTTAAGAAACTGAACAGTCTTATCATCAGATGCAAACTTAACAGCACATCCTTCAAATGGAGAGGGACATCTGGCATCAGTACAGATCTTCTCTGTGTTCCCTGAACAGTACTATTCTCCATTACCAGATAAAGGAGCCTGTGATGCTAGAAGTGCCTCAGACTGTCCAAACTTATTTGAGAAATGAGAAATTCCATTCCTGAAATTCACATGGCTGAAGTATATCTTGAGGACTATCTATTAACCTGCAAGAAAGTTTACAATAGCAGCAAAGAGACTTTCACAATGGTAGAATAGAAAAGTTCTTAAATTATTTTTGCTCAGTGCATTGGTACAGACTGCTGCACACAGGAAGAAGAATCTTTAGGATTGCTGCTTTTTGTCTTTTGCTTCACTCATCCCTCCCTCACATTCACCCATTAAAATGATCAGCAACTTATTGAAAGGCAGCATTAAGTCTATGGTGAAATTTAGAGATAAAAGTGGTTGAAAACTTCTGAACCATTCTGTAAGCTGCCTGCAGACTGGGAGCATTACAACTTTTTTTTTAAGTCAAGGTTATAAGGACTTCCTTGCCACTGAAATGAACTGATAAGTTCATTTTAAACAAATCCTACATATGTGGTATGTATGCGAGCTGTATCTTAACACTCCAGCTCTCCAAATACTAAATACTAGGTGGTGAGAGACACTCAGTAGCAGTAGGTTCATTTCACAGTTTAATTCCCCATACACCGAACCACATTCTCAAAGTGAGAAGCCTGGTATATATTGATGGTGACAGTACAAGAAAGGTTGTTCCCACCCCAAAGCTTCCAGCTGGCAGCTTCAGGCCAGTGAGCAGAGATGATATATCTACGACTGAGACAAGGTAAGCTGTTAAAATAGTCTACCTTGCCCCACCTCTGCAAGCCTGTGGAAGTTTGACATACATTTTCACTAGTGGCAAAACCAGTTTAGGAGGTTTTCTTCCTCCCTTCACCTCTCCCTTATTAACCTCTCCCTCTACCACTCCCTCAGCTGCTGACCCAACTATCTGTAGGGGTGCCCCTTAAACCACATCAATTAAATGGAGTGAAATGAACTTTTTTTTTTTTTAACATTTTTAATTCAGGTCATATCACTGATACAATTTAAGGACAATCCCACAATCAGTTGCATCAGCAAAACTGAAGGCGGTGAGCCATAGCATTAGTAATTAAAGAATTAGCAAACTTCTTGAGCAAATTTTACACAAAATTAAAAAAATTAAAGAGATCACAGGACACTAAGTGGCAAGGAACTGAACCAGTCTGTTATGCAGCAGAGTTAAGCATCTTCCATTCAGTCTCATCAGAGCTCAGTTTCAACTAACTTCTTTTTGTCTCATATCTCTAATAGGACGCAGGTCCATTAGGTCTTATTACTCATTACTCTTACTCCTCATTACTCCTCCGCAGTCCCGGCTGCAATCAGTCAGAGAAAGAAAGAAGACAGAAAACTAAAGTGGAGGAGGAAGCTTTGACAGTGGAACAAAACTTGAGTGCAGGTAGTTCTGCAGAGTATCCTCTCAGTGGCAGGGAGCAGTGTGCCTGCAACCCACTCTCATGAAGCTGCAGCTGGGCAACTGTGCAGAGATACTTGCACTGTGATGACACAGAGCACTTCTGGTGCCCTGAATTCTGGCCACAATCTGCAATAAAGTAGCACCCTAGTAAACTAACACACCACACAGTGACCCCTTCCGCTTCCCCCTCTAGATTGTGAGCCTAACTCCTTCCCAGCCTCCACACTCTCAGATTCTGTCACCCATTTCTGCTCTCCCAAGTTTCAATACGCACCCCATAGGAACATCAGTAGCTTTGCCAGATGGGAACAGTGTGCCTCATCCCTGGATACAAGTAACTAGTAGGAAATTTTTCCTTTTTTTTTTTTTTTAACTAATACTTCATTACTAGTTCTAAAATCTTTCTGAAATTATATATTGCTGTAAAAGTGATAATTTCAGCTGAGAATTTGCAAAGTGACTGAAAAAATCTTAGGTACTTTCAAAATGTTTAAATACATGTTGTTACAAAGGATTCTGTAGGAGAAAGGAAAGGAGACAGTTGGGGTGTATATGTATCTCAGAAGTCCAGTTACTTACAATTTCTTATTTGAATGTTTTCGTCCATGCAGTGTCTCCTTCTTCCAGTTTACTTATGGATGGAGCTTGGAGTTTAAGTGAACAGCAACAGCTGAATCTCTCTACTAAATGCCACATCACATACAACTTGTATGATGGAATAAAGCTTTGATCTCTGCAACACGGGATAAGGAATAATCTGACCATCGGTTACGGATGGTCAGACGGTCTCTAATATTTAAGCACACAGACCATGCCAGAGCTCTCTCCTCCAGTTGTGCATTTTAAGTCTTAGCTCTGGCAAAGTATTTCTGACACAGATTTATTGTCTGAGCATTCAAAAATATTGTGAGGAACTATCAAACAAGTGGGGGGGGGGGGCGGCAGAGGGAAGGGGTAAGAGGGGCAGACACAACACCCACAAGACTTCACAGCATAAATAGGGCAAGCTGCTATGACTGATCAACAGGTCAGATAAACATCATCAGGTTCGACAGTGCAAATGTGAATACTAAAGAGGCTGACTGTGACCCAAGAGAATAACCACATCCTTTGGTGTGCTGAAGGGCTCTAGTCCTATAGCAGGGAGGGGCACCAGTGCATGTAGTGCTGTAGGTACAGCCAGTTGAATTAGATTTGAAGAAGAGGAGTGAAAAAAGACACAAATACTGGCTGAAGGAAGACTGAAGTTGTAGCAAGTGACACTGTCCCTTCCCTTCCGTCCCTACAGAATATAACATGGGTATCTCATTTTTGCAGCTCTTTGGTGGAACAGACTAAGTTCATGGATCTAGCTTCTGTCCAAGCAGAACTCAGGTGAACTCTCAGCAGGAACTGCTTTGGACTATCAGGTCTCCTGCAGAGGACTAAAGTGAAACCAATCTCAAAGTTGTGCAGCTGGAACAGTCTGACAGTGTGACTGTCACAACTCACTTCTGAGCTACATAAACAGCAAGTTAATTAAGTGAAAGACGACTGATCGTGTAACCTTAGCATCCAGGCAACTTGAGACAGCCTGGGTCTGATGAAAAGCCCACTGCCTCCTGAGGGGTCTAATCCTTAAGAAGTCACCCAGGAGAGACCTAAAGTGGTCAAAAGCATGGGAGGCCCACGCAGAAGAGGAAAGAACTAAATTTTTTCTGTCATTATTAAAAAAGTAGAAATAACCAAGAAGAAATAAAGAACAGTTAAATTAAAAAAAAAAAAAACCACCAAACACAGGTGTCCACTAAAGATACCCAGCAGAAAAAAGTTCCAAGACCAGAAGACTAAAATAAGAGAAGTAAAGAAGGAGCTTAAAAAAAAAAAAAAAATCCATCTTCCTATACTTAGTCACAGTCCAATTTGGCTCCACTGTATTGTGGCACAAAGTTTTCTCCCTCTATTTTAGATAAATATGCTTTTGCATTTTAATTGGGACTAAGAGCTACCTTAACCAACAGTAGATAACGTCAGACAAATCTAATTACTTGAGTCTTTTTGGTTAATATAACTCTACCAATTTTTCAACTGGAAATGGAGGAAAGGCATAGAGAAGCTGATTTAATCCAGCAGACTACATATGTGGAAACGAAGAGAAAGAGCAAAAGACATGCAGTAGATAGGGAAGATAAAGAGAGATAGCAACAAGACTGTACAAGCAGGAGAGGAGGAAAAAAAAGAATAATAGGAATATAGCATTGTTCTTCCCTCAGGGTTCTGTAAATTTGGAGCAAGTTTCAGAAAGCATCATCCGCAGACATCCATTATATGCTGTCTCTTGTTATAAGAAAACAAAGGTCAAAGAATTCTTGTGCAAGTAATTTACTGAATTCTGGTCCAAGCTAGGCCAATGGAACCATTCACCTAAATAATGACTGTCAACCAAGTAAAGTCCTGCCGGACTGAATTCCCAGCATTGCAATGAGGCAATAAACTGTGTGTCTCAATATGACCTGTTAGCCTGTTAAAAAACACAAGAAGATCTACAGCAGATTAAAGAGACCACAGTTCCTAAAAGTTAGCTGAGTAATCAGGCTGCAGTTCCAGCTGACTTTACTTCAGGCTCACTTTAAGCTAACTTTACTGCAGACTGCTGCCAAAAGATCATGGGCCATCCCCTGCTGTGTACTTTCTACTGCCTCCCTTGCTCTGGCAAGAGCATTCATTTAACCATATGGAAATCCCAGTCAGCAAGCTAAAAATAAAATACTTTTTTTGCAGCCGGATCACTTCTTTGAGCCTTCTTTCCATAAGGCCATATGAACAACAATGCCAGACAAAAAACATAACAGGAACACAGATAGGGAGTAGGGCAAGGATACAACCACTCTGTTTAGGACGCGGCATCATCTACGCAGTCTATAATTGAGTATGGAATTCCAACCAAGGGCATTAAACAAAAACAATAAACAAAAAACAACACAACCAAAACATCACCACATCAACACACAACCCCCCAAAAACCAAAACAAACCAAACAAAACCAAAAAACCACACACCACACCTGAAACAGACTAATTTAATTTCAGCAGTAATGCAGACATTTTTCTTGGGCACAGAACCAAGCATACTTATTAGGCCAATTTTGTTTTGATATTTCCCTGACATTCACATATTCCAAGTTTTTTAACAAGCATCAGCCATATACACAAACTGTTTAGTTTACAAGCTTATTTTCCCTCCCAAGCTGTACTATACCCAGTATGACACCTATGTTTCCAGAACAGTTTTTTTATCCAAAGTACATTTTGATCACAAAATTACTGTTTCATATTGCTTGACAACAGTGCAAAAAAAACCCCAACACACCAGTATTTAACTGAAAGGAACAACTTTAAGAGATTGCACTACATGATCCTTAAAGTTACAAATAACAAAACAGCAAGTTACGCAAAATCAGCATCACAGTCCTTGAAACTTGACACTCAATCTCTTTCAATCCTTTCATCAACAGGAGTTAAAACTTGACAAAACATTTTATTCTACTGCTCCTGTTAATCATTAATCAAACAGTAGACTGGCTAAATCCATTTGGTTTTGTTGCGAGTTCTAGTTCACATTTTCGTGAAAACAAACCCTGCACACACTCCATCAAATTCTTATGACTTTCTGAAAATTAACCTAGGAGAAGAGTATCAGTTACCAAGAAGTCATCATTTTATCGCTTTACTTCTGAATTTGCTTCCAAATACATTTATTCTACAGCATGCCATGCTACTGGATATTTCTGTATATATCAAAATGCAGTAACTCAACACAGTCCCCAAAGCACATGGACAGATTTACAAAAGTAAGCAAAGCAGTTGATCAGAAGGTTAGTTTCTAATCAATGGCTTTCCAACTGGCAGCCCCTGATGCTCTTGGCAACCTTGTCTCCCATTCATCAGTAGTTGCGGAAGCCTGCAGCACAGCAGACTACGTCCAGGTATTCATCTCCCAAGTTCTGTGGTACAGCTTCACCTACCTTTACCAATATTCCATAACATTTTGCATCACCCTTTGGTGTTAGCAGAAGGAAACATATAGTAGTCACCTCTAATACTCTTTATCATACCCTAATACGATCTTTCCCAATCCTACAGACTTCAAATATGCTAGATAGTTTTATATACTACTACAGATAGTACAAAGTATCTTAATATGGGTTTAAAAAATGGTTTAGAAGGGTAAAGACATCCATTTCGGTAGTTATTTCAGTTAATGTAAAACAATTTAACACTGGCAGGCACATACACATTGCTGTCAAAAATGTAAAAATTGGGGGGGCAGGCTATCTAGAAAACAGCTCTGGATACAAAGCTGATCACAAATCACGTTTAAAGTTTCAGTTATACCAATGCTGTACATATGTCATCCTACCTATATGTAGCTAGTTGAAGTTCTTTACTCACTTTTTTGATGAAAAATTATCTTCTAAGCTCGAAACTTTTTTGCTATTTATTTTCCTTCTCCTCCAAAGGGTGTGAAATTAGTATTCCATCTTCTCCAGAGGAGAGAGTCTTACATTTTCTCATCTTCCTTTTATACTTTTCTTTCTACATCTCTCTTCCCCCTGGTGTTTTGACCCATTTCTTTGATGGGGCAGGGCAGAAGTGTAAAAAAAAAAAAAAACGCATATACATTGGAAGGGAAACACTGAAAATAAGAAAAATTCTGTTTTCCCCCTAACGAACCTGGAAAAATTTGGGGTCATTTTAGTGATTAGTTTGCGTTAGATCCAGGCAAATATGGTACTGAACAACCAATGTAAACATAGCTCCCTTTTTATAAAGGGACACCATATTCTAAAGACACTTACATAAGAGTGTACTAATTACACCACAGACAACTGGCTTATACTTAACAGAAAACCTAAATCAAATTCAGCTAATCAGAGCTGGTATCTACAGAAGAACAAGAAACAGTTTTTGCAGGATTAGACAACCAGAAGAAGAAAAACCCACAGATATTTGCAGAGTGGTGCAGACCAGTATACTGGAAATTTAGATCTTGGCATAAATTCTATCAATAGATGAGAATTCACAGGCAGGCAGTACAAAAAGAGACCCAGCAACAGGATGCGTACCAGACTGACCATGTCTACATCTGCTGGCAATAACTTACCCCAGCCCTCAGAACCCAGTGACATCTCATTTTTCCATTCACCCCTTCAAACTATCTTCTATGAAGCAAAACCAATACTGTCAACATACAAAGACTAACTAATCAGAGAAGACTATCCTCTCAGCCCCTGAAGCCTCCACAAAGTCCAATAAAACTCACAAGCATTCCCAGATGCTGCTGAAATTACTGAACCTCTACTCACACCAAACTTAGGCTATCTATTCATATCAAATCCTTTTACTCTAATATTTTACCAATCTTTTCTTTGGTATTTTTTTACTTAAAACCAATTAGGTACTTTGAAAATTCCCATTAGAGTTTATTTCTGATTTTTTACACTCATGCTTTACAATACTTGCCAGAGTCAAAATTTCATTTTTCACTTGCTCACTACAACAAAAAGGAGGAACTGCATAACCCCTTTTCCAAAAGCATCTATAGGAATACATGGCCTAGCCAATAAAAAGACTGCTATCTACAAAACCAAATCCACATTTCTTATTTATCAGTTTCTAAACTACAGCTGGATAGCAATATATCTGATCAATAGTCTCAACCTGCAGTATTTTAAGACATTACTTACAAACCCACAAAATACCCACCTTCAATATTTTGATTTAAATGGCTCTATAAATGATAGCTTGCAACCATGCAAGTATTTAAAGCAGAAGTCAGCAAGTAGCTAACTACACAATTTTTTAACCAAGGTATCTGAAGAGAAGCAAACTAAAGCTCCAATGTTTCCAATCTACAATTCACAACAGACTCCAGTATTTATAAGCCACAATGAAGAACCAACAGGAATCAAAATATCTTCTGCCCCATTCAAGAATCCCCAACTGGCTGACACCACTAATAGAGCAAACGAACGCATACTGTCAGTACTTCTCTTCGAAAGTGCTATGTTCTGCAACTTGACAACTTAAGAAATTAAGTCATCTCCATCTTCAAATAATCATTTCCTGATGCTGACGAATTTGCCAAATCTCTGCCCCATCTCTATTCAGTCATCTGTCCCAGGAGAAGGTGAGAACTTTTTTTTTAAAGCAGACAGTTGACAGGTAAAAGAAAAGCAGACTGACTACCTGAAGCATTTCAGGTTTTACACCTGGATAAATTAAAGACACTCAACTTAGTTCTCTTTATCAAGCCATCAGATAAAAATATATGCAGATTCAGTTAGCTCTGTCAAAAACATCTATTACAGATAATAAATTTACAGACTATGACAAGAAGATTAGAGGCACTCAACATGCCAAACAGTTTTCTTCCAAGACCGTCCAGTCAGTGTGTACTACAGGTGACATTTAGTCATACTTTTACTCAATACTTGTAAGGTAACTACTAATGTAGACTACAATGTAACATGGTGATGACACACAGCACATATCAAGACCTGGCTACTCCAACTTCAGAAGTCCAAAGCCATAATCTCCCACTACATATTTAAGTCTAGTAAACCCTGCTAGATGTTGCAGGAATCCAAATTATAAACATACACAAAGTTTACAATTCAGACATTGATCTTTAATGGAAAGCATCAGAAGGCTGTGAGAAATACCTGTCATGTTTGGCTGGACTTCCAACTAAACATACAAGCTTTTGTTATCAAGCTGAAAGTATGCTACTGACCCAATTCAATCTAGCTGAAGAAAACACAGTGTGCAATGGTTCACTTCAGTGTCCTCCTGCAACTTACTGCAGCTATACCCTAAAAATTCCTAGATATAAAATGCTAGCACACACTTTAAGTAAGGCTCCTTGAGGCTGAGGAGCTCCTTGCTTACTTTAGAGACTTCTGCCAGTAATTTAACAGTCTAGCAATGAAATGAACAGCCAAAAAACATTCCTGCGTTAAGAATTAAGCAATTCCTGTAATGGAAAATGTTTTGCTCTAGTGTCACTTTGGTTAGGAATTTTGCTACAGAATCTTCAGAGCATTTACTAAAGTACCTGTTATATTGTTACCTATTAAAAAATTATTGATCAAGTGCTTGTACTTGAGTGATGGAACACTGCATTTTAAAGCCTGAATACTCTAAGTATACATATTTAGCATAATGTAATTATAAATCACTGCACAAATAAGTGTACATTTAGGTAAACTGCAGCTAATCAAAACTGAAAAAAAGTATAGCAGACTTTTTCTGTCACAGTGAAGTGCTTCAAGTAAGTTTATGAACTTAGCTGTATATTTAGAAACCAAGTAGCAAGGATGCAAACAAGCCCGGAAAAATGCAGCACACAAAAAAAAAGGCATGAAGGCAACACAATCAGAAATAGCATTAATACTCCCACTTTAATAAGCACAGTACACAATACAGTGCATAAGGTTCAGTTCACCAGCTGGGGTGGAAGATGCAGAGAAACTATACTGCACTTCTGCAGCACCTTCTGCCATTTGTACTCCTAACCTGCATGACCAGACCTAAGCAATTCTGTCATGTTTTGAGTCACAGTACAATAAGGTTATGGGTCTGTATTCACTATGTATACAAAAAAATTCTCAACAGGAAAAAGTATTTTCTCCTACTCATGAAATGCAAAGCAAACAACACTCACCCATCTATGTAATGGACAAGAAACACAGAACACTCAGTCAACAGCATTTCAGAATAAAAGAAGTTCCACCTTTACCACAATTATAACAGAAATTCCCCACAATCATTCCACTTTTCTCTCTCTAGCTCTGTTCAGTTCATGTTTTGCCCATTACCTCTCCCAGTTACTACCCTTATCGCGAATTCCTCATGCCTCACGTTGGGCACCAAAAAGGACTGTGGTGGGTTGACCCTGGCTGCACATCAGGTGCCCACTAAAGCCGCACTATCACTCCCCACTCCTCAGCTAGGCAGGGAAGAGAAAACATAACAAAAGACTCCGTGGGTCAAGACAAGGACAGGGAGAGATCACTCAGCAATTACCATCATGGGCAAAATGGACTCAGCTTGAAGAAAATTAGTTTAATTTATTACCAATCAAATCAGAGTAGGATCATGAGAAATAAAACCAAATCTTAAAACACCTTCCCCCCACCCCTCCCTTCTTCCTGGGCTTAACTTCCAGTTTTCTCCACTTCCTCCCCCTGAGCAGCACAGAGGGGCAGGGAATGGGGGTTGCAGTCAGTTCATCACACGTTTTCTCTGCCACTCCTTCTTCCTCAGGGGGAGGACTCCTCACACTCTTCCCCTGCTCCAACGTGGGGTCCACGGAAGACAGTCCGCCATGAACTTCTCCAACCTGAGTCCTTCCCACAGGCTGCAGTTCTTCATGAACTGCTCTAGTGTGAGTCCTTTCCACGGAGTGCAGTCCCTCAGGCACAGACTGCTCCAGCATGAGTCCCCTGCCAGGTCTCAAGTCCTGCCAGAAAACCTGCTCCAGCATGGGCTCCTCTCTCCACCTGGCCACAGGTCCTGCCCAGAGCCTGCTCCAGCACAGGCTTCCCACAGGGTCACAGCCTCCTTTGGGCATCCACCTGCTCCAGCATGGGGTCCTCCCCAGGCCGCAGGTGGATATCTGCTCCACCGTGGGCACAGGGGGACAGCCTGCCTCACCATGGTCTTCCCCACCATGGGCTGCAGGGGAATCTCTGCTCTGGTGCCTGGAGCATCTCCTCCCCCTCCTTCTTCACTGACCTGGGTGCCTGCAGGGTTGGTTCTCGCACATATTCTCACTCCTCTCTCTGGCTGCAGTTGCACAGTTTTCTTTTTCCCCTTCTCAAATATGTTATCCCAGAGGTGCTACCACTGTCACTGATGGGCTCGGCCTTGGCCAGCAGTAGGTCCATCTTGGAGCGGGCTGGCATTGGTTCTATCTGACATAGGGGAAGCTTCTTGCAGCTTCTCACAGAAGCCACCCCTGTAGCCCCCCTGCCACCAAAACCTTGCCACGCAAACCCAATACAAAATGCTGTGCCTAAGTATCTTTAGGCAGACTTTTTATCCCAGTTATCCAGCTACAAACAAACATTCACTGCCTTCCAAACTGCATAGCCATTCATAAAAGACAAGACTATGTTGTTGAGGTTTGTTTTGGATTTTTTTTATGGGGGAGAGAAGGGGGAAGCGGCAGGAAGATATCGTTAATAAGCAGCAGTTTCTTGTATTTATAAAAGAATCTACTAGCAATTTGTATTTTACAGTAACTTTTCCTTCTCTTATTTAGAAGTCTACTGTTCTACTGCTGTGTAAAAGCCACATAAACAACAAAAGCACATAGGTCATTTTTTCTGTTGTATGCTCAAAACTAAAGCAATTTTTCTACTACTTGTTATAGTATTCCTAAAAGTAGTTGTGCTAATATTCTTATATAAAATGTCTTTTAAGGAAAATTATGGATACACATTAAAAAAACATTCATTTCAAAATTTAAGAATTATTTCAAGAGCTATCTTCAAAGAGAATGCACAGTATATTAGTCCTGAATGATTTGGTGGCCAACATTTCAAATTGAAGAAAAAAAGAAAACAGCAAGTTTTCTTCTTCTGAAATTAAGTTTAGTTCACCTCTATCGTGACCATATTTATCAATGTGCATTCTAGTTTACAGATACAGGTGTAATAACCACACCAAAACCGATTCTAAGCACAGGCACAGAGATCCCATTCCCCTAGAGGCAGCCTGTTGAGCCAGAGCTGTCAGAGCTCTGATCACCAACCTATCTGCATATCGAAAGACTACAGTCCTGTTTCTGCCTTCTTTGCCTCCTTCTGTTTAGGCAAAAGGCAAGTAACACTATACCTGTGGTTGTTTCATACTACATAAATGCTGGGCATGGGGTGTTAAACTATGGATACAGCATACAACTCTTATGAGCAGCTCTGCAATAACAAACTTGTATATGCATGTGATGAAAGATTTTTTTAAAAAAGGAACTCGGAGAGGAAAACTACAACTGTTGTTACATTAAAGATTTAAAAAAAAAAATAAATAAAAATCTCAAGTATTCACACTGTGGATCATATGTGCAGCAGATGCAGGAACAGATCAGGTCTGGCAGGATTACCAGCAGAAACCTATCACTATGAGAGCACAAGGTACCTGAACTGGCTTTGCAGGTAAACAGTATAGCTGCATTTCTACAGCTCTGAATCCTAAAGTATTAAGTACTGTATGATCTAAACTGACTCTGCAATGACAGTCTTTCTGTCTCCACACCAAGTCCCAAGAAATACATGTCCAAGCGCAGAGACTCCAGTTATACTAGATTCAGCTGAGATCCAGATGAATACTATCTCATATCTTATGTGGCTAGCTCCACAGGGACTCACAGCCTCCTCAATACATTCCCCATGACTAAAATCCAGGTGGCTTATTAGACAAGCTGTAGTGTCACACAAATGTGTCAACTCAGTTCTGGGCCAGTACTGCATTCAACTTCATAAACCACCCCCATCAAAAAAAACTAACACAGAAATGCCAAGAGGAAAAAACACCACCTTTATGACGTTAGAGTAATTTGTACCAAGTCCAAACTGATTCTTCTAGATGCAATGACAGGCTTATAATATACATATTCACATCAACAGCACATTAATTCACTTGCAATGCTGTAAGCAATCTTACTTCACATGTACAAGCTGAGCTGTGCTCAAGGTAGTAAAACTTCCTGGAATTCGTAACACTGAAGTTCAGTACTGAGATCTCCTGGTCTCTCTGAATCAATATGGACTCCCAAGGACCAGCATCTACACATAGCTAATAAGCCTCACCAAGCTAACTGTTTCTGCAAATGTCAAATGCCTCTGTGCTGCCTGGTATCTCTATCACATGGGTTATTCCAGCTCCTTCATGATAAGCATGAATAGTAGTAGCTTGTAGTAAACCATAAACACATTGTCTACTTATACCCCACTATATATTATAATTAAATCATTCTTAGAATAAGATCGTCAAGAAAGATGTTTGGCACATAACACAATAATGGTGAAAAAAGGCTTTTTGAACAATAGTTGTGCCACAATTCCTAAATTTAGCTTCTCTAGTCTCTCTTTGGATACCAGGACTATCAGCCCCTGGACAGCATATATGCACCATCCAATTTCCCAAGCCAGGACCCAAAAGTCCCTTACGTACTACACCATATGTATACATCCTCACACAGACCCTAGTATTTTTTCCTACATCAACACATATCTGCCCTGCTTTTTGACTGAGAAGTTCAGGTACATCTGAAGACATCACAAGGGGCCACTATGCAGGGTAGTAACTGCTGGTGCTGATGCAAGCAAAGCTGGGAGCAGTTGCCACCCATCTTGAAGAGATTCACATTCCAAACTTACCATAGGTCAGCTAAGATAACTTAACTGATTTACAGAAAACTAAGACTTTTCAAGTAATAGTTAAAAACTTACACAGTGATTGTAAAAAGTGCATACTGGGATTACAACCTTCTATTTATCATGTACTACATATGTATCGTTATAAGGTAAGCAAAATAATTACCAGACACCTCAATATGTCCATTATACAAACAGTCAGGTTTACAAAAAATCAGTTTCTCTCACACACACCAAACCATGACCCTGGTAGAGCCAAGACTCAGTATGACTTGTCAGGCATGGAACCGTGCTTTCCAACTAGTAGCTGACCATTCAAAACCCAAGACACTGGCTACAACCTCACTATCAAAAACGTATAAGTCAACCAGAAAGGAGGCTTGTGGGGCTGAAAAAAAAAATCAGCTTTCACTGACAAGTAGTATGTACCATCTTAGTGGGACCACACAAAAGAAAGGGAACACAGCAGACAGCAGTGTATAACAGTTGAAAGTATAGGGGAAGACAACTGCTCTAACCTGCTGTTAAGCAAAGTTCTCTGGTGACCCACCTACTTGAGTTACATGCTCCTGAGTTAGTCTATTTCTTTCAGTTGTTAAAGCAAGACTAACTTCAGTGCAAGCAATTAATCCTAGTCTCTTATCAGAATGGATTTATTTGCCCAGTAACTGCAGCTTAAAAAAAAAAAAAACAAACTCAAAAACACACAACGGAGACAGCATGGCAAGGAGGTTTGCTTTTGCAAGTAAATGTGTTAAAACTTCTGTGTCTGATAAACTGGTTACAATAAAGTTCCAGTTTTCATACTGAAGTCACAACTTCAATTTAGCTTCTGAATGTTAAGGGCTTCTCCAAGACACCACAGAGAGAGCCACCATGTTTCTAACTGACTAACATACAACTAGTTGTTAAAACTTCAACTGTTATCAATGTGTTCTACCTCATATGCAATTAGTTTCACTTTAGAACCACTTAAACCTATGCTATATTACAAATAGGAAAGGTTTGGGGTTTTTTTCCAAAACAAGATCAGTAATCAACTTGTTGAACTGTAAACAGACCCCATTAGGCAGAAACAAAAACATAATATACCGGGCAGAGAATTCAGTTAAGTTCATCACTATTGCATCTTAACTTCAAACAGTGAAGAAAAGCAGTATAATGCCTATCAAAGATATTATCTTTGGTAAACTCCAGAAATTATCAGAACGCAGTGAGACATTGTTTTATTTTAGAACTCAGCACAGTTCTCCTTCATTCCTTGTGTCAGGTGAAGCCAGGAATAACTATATCCTAAATTCTGATGAGAATTCCCTATGATGCACCAGAAAAATCCTCCTTCTAGCCACCACCTCTCTTTTCCCTCCTCTGTATTTTTAACTTTGCTGTCAACCTGTATGTATCAAACTCAGCAACATTAAAAAATTATACTCTTGAAAGTTTACATTGTTGATGGTCTTCCCAGGAAAAGAAAGAAACAGCCTTTCTTTAGAAAGGGTGTCTGTTTTGATTTTCTGTTGACAAATATTTGGAGAGCACACAGAAATTAACCCATTCTTGCTCCCACCAACAGGTCTGCTTTGGAAGGGGTAACGAAGTCTAGGTTACTGGGACATTATGAAAACATTAGTGGCAAGTTGGGAAAAAGTAGAGGAAAAAGATTCTTGAGCCCTGTACCAAAAATTCAGACAATATTAAGTCATCCTATCATTTCTATAGTACTTCATACTAGAAAAGGAAATAGGTACAGTAAACAGCTCATGTAAACACTCTGCCAGTCACTGACAGTAACTGAAAATTTGGTCTCAGGCTCTTCATTTGTTTTTAGACATGAAAGTTAGAAACAGTTTACATACTTCCCTAAGATGCTGCACCACCTTCTCTTCCAATTTTTATATGAAAAATGTTTTCAGAGGCAAAGAAACAGCTTAGTCTTTCTAAATACTCTCACTTCACCTTTTGCTGGAAGACAAACTGAAAAGTGCCAAGCAGTGAGAAATGTTACTCTCTTTTTCTAAAAATGCCTGATATCATGCAGTGTGATCTAGAAACATACAAGTCCAACCAAAAAAAAAAAAAATCATAATCAAGGAAAAAAAAAAAAAACAACAACAAAAAAAAAAACCAAGAAAAGCATTGGGGTTTTTTGTTGTTGTTCAGAAGGATTATCTGAATCCCCAATATTTACCATAAAAAATTTAAAAGAGAAAGAAAATGTTTCCTCAATTAGAAGTATCACATTCCAAGTAAGCATTAGATTCTGAAATTAAGAACACTAGTTATTGGTTAAGTGTTCTAGACTGAAACTTTCAACTGGCAATCTAAAGTTGCTGTAAAAGAAAACTGGACACAGATTTTATTTCATCCCCATACCTAACTATTAAGTGTTAAACTGACAAAATTACACAAAACCCACACCACAGATAAGAAGAAAATAATCTTTGAAAAGGTTGGGAAAGAAAAAAGTAAAAAAACCCAAACCACTAAAAAAAAAAAATCAAACACAGAAATTGTCAGCATACTTAGAGACAGTTACATATTTCCACTTTAAAAAAAAAAAAGGTCTTTCTGAATAGCATCTCTATGGAATTATGATGGAAAGCTAAGCTATCTTCTACTATTACTGGGATACTTGGGTAAATATTATCCACACAAGCATTATAACTAGCATTACTTAATAAACAAAGCACATACCACTCTGGCTGCTCTTTCCTGAGATTCACACTTCCTGCAAAACCAAGGTCCAGTGGGTACTTGCACAATTCCATAGCAAGCTGTTTTGAACAAGACAAAAAAATTCAGCAAACATAAGCAGCACTACAGTACTACTAACATGAATGTTATAAAAAAAGCTTAGTATTAGTTGATCTCACATCATTTTAATAAGTCAAATTGACATCTATACATTGCACATGAAATCCTTTCACAATGGTACTAGAAATGAAGTACAACAAGCTTCCATTTTAAAAATTTATGCAAGATTTGTTAAACTTGTTAAATAAAAAAAAAAACTGATTAGCTTGAAAAGTAATATAACCATTCAGAAGCAGCAATGTTTCATATGTGATCTGGTTTGCTATTTAATTACCAGCAAAACAGGCAAAACACTTCACAATAACAAACATCCATCATTTATAGTAAAGTCTCTTTCAAGAGAAAACTAAAAGCAACTAACAAATCTGAGTTTGTCATAAGACATTATTACACTTAGTTACTATCAAGTTCTCTTAGACTTTGTAAGTAAAATAACTGGTCTTAAGTAGGAAATCCATAATAAACTGAAGATACAAAGTTTGCCTTTTTTCCCCCCTGAAAATTCATGTGGAGCTGTAAATACAAACTAAAGGGAGGATCAGGGCTAGGACTAGTTGCAACTGTAGCCCGACTGTAGCCAGGCTACAACATAAATCCTTAGGAAAGAGATTTTCAGACATGCAGATTTCTCTACAAGACTGTCATCTATATTTTTATGGTATATTAAAAAAACAGGAGTTTGATAAGAAATTCCACAGAAAAAAAGAGTTTAGTAATTTGGCGATACTGTTCATGTTTGAAATGCACATATCAGGAAACTTTAAGAGCTGCTGAGGGAATGAAAATACAAGAACACAAGTGCTGTGAGCATATTCTAGTGTCTGTATGGGTTTAACAACTAATAACAAACAATCAAAAAGCCATCATCTTTTTGCTTTCCTCAAAAAGATAATCCTGAATCTGACATCATATTCTTAATATCTCAATTCCCAACAATCATATGTTACTTAAATAAGAAAATCTGATTTAAGTGTGTAACTAGAAAAAATAATATATATATGATAACTTTATAGTTAAGAGGAAAGCTGAGATTAAATTAATATCTTCTAGTATATATACAAAAATACGACTGGTTTGTGCTAGCCTGAAGAAGAAAAAAAAAAACAGTAATGCAATAGTAGTATAAAAAACATCTGGCTAATACACCTTTCCTTCTACACAGGAAAGCCAATGAAATCATTTCCTATTATATACACATGTGTAGTCATATTAAGATCAGTTGTCAGATTTTCAAATACATTATCCAAGTACTGACAGACCAAACTACCTTGATAAGCCCTTTCTACTGCACAACAAAGTTCTTTAACATGAGAAAAAACATCTTGGTTTTGTTGCATCTATATTAACCACAGATAAGGGGGACTTTGAATTCCTCTTTAGAAATTAAGAGGGAGACTTTAAATGTGCAGTCACACATTTAGATTAGCAAGAGACAGTGCAGAGTAAGAAACTAATTACAGAATGCAACTCAGAGACAGGGCTGGCAATTAGATCCAAAGGCAATATGAGTTGGGCAAAGACCAAAGTTGAAGTGAAGTAGTTTTGTATCTGCAAACATAACAGAGTACACCTAGAGCCTAAAAGAGTCTACCACAGGTTTGTGCTCTGATATACTGTGATACTGTTTATTGAGTTCCAGGTCTTCCTTTGGTTTATACTTTCACTACTATGCACAGCTGCTTTAAACACATGAAGAGATTTTGTCTTCCACAACTTGCCAATAACTTAACACTTGGAAAGAAGTTTCCCCTGAACTAAAAATAATTACAATAACAAAAAATGCAGTTAATAATACGGGTAATACTGCTGTCTGAAGTCCAAATAAGGACTACCAGCTTTAACCATGAGGGCTACTACTTTTACTACAGAAAGACTACAAAAATAGTGGACATGATTCTTCTACCACGTTCATTCATATGACACATCAAATCCAAAACATAAAACATCAATGATACAGTAAATCAAAACATACAGTTCTTTTCTTAAGACCTCTACAACAGCATCTGGATTTAGAAGAAGCAGTACTTTGCACATGTGCTACCAGATTCAAATTCAGATTTGGACTTGACCTTAAAAAAAAAAAAAAGTTCAATATTCTTGTACCCAATTTACTGAAGTGTGTCTCTATATTAGGAATACTTCCTAAAACAGACTTTCATCATTCCTACTATTCCAGCTCCAACTGCTGCTATCATCAAATTCTTTCACTGAAAATGTTAGCAAGGCTCTAGATGCAAAGGAAGATGCCCAAGATGATACAAAAGTAATAGCTGGTTCAGGCATGGCTTCTAAAAGTACTTGTGTTTTAGTGTTCTTCATGATCCTAAGATTCCACAAAAGCAGAGTTAACTTACTGGTTAACATTACTCAGCTCTTAAGACAACAGAAAACTGATTCAAAACCAGACTAATTTCACAGGTCCTGTCAGCTCCCCTCTGCGTTCAATCCAACATTAACAAGAATAACTGAATTCTTTTGCAGATCTCCTTAAATTATTATTATTTCTCATTATCTCTCGTCAGTTTACAAAGGAGCATATACCTGAAACAAACAGTTACTATATCATCTTCAACACAATTTAAGACCCAGCATGAGACACATTAGTAGTATTTTCACATGGGCTAGGCGTTCAGACTAATGAACTGGATTTAGGACTTTCTGTCTCCTCCGATTTGTTCACCATCTAGAAGGAGTCAAAGAGCCAGCCACGGAGTTCATATGACTGCTTGGGAGCTGACACATCTTATCCCCTATTTCTGCTACCATAAAGCAAAAGTCATCATAACTTTCTTTCTTACAATGTAAGCAGCAGAATCCAGTCTCTTCCTCTGCTCTCACAAGAGGGGTCAACCCACTGACAGAAACAAAACAATCACACATAGAGGGAACATGCCAGCTCCTGAGCTGAGCTGGAAACCAACCAACCAGCCTCCACTAATCCAAACAAATCCAGCATCAGCCACTCCGACTAGCACCCTCCCCCTGCAGAACCACAACAGGAAGTCTCTTCATCTACCAGGAAACATCAGCCAAATGACATTCAAGGAAAGGCTGGCAGAGGAAGAAATCACATGACAGCTAAGTCTTTCCTACACACCACTCACTCTCTTCCAATCCTAAACCCTCCTCGTCTACTGGCTGCCCCTCAAAAAATTTTTCTAACTTGAGAAGGGCAGGGACAAAAGGGATTGAGTACAGGAAGAAAGAAATTCAGCAACAATTGCCAGAACAGAGATTAGTAGGAAGTTCCACAAAGGTGGAAAGTACTTTTAGGTAGTCTTTGGACTGCTGCAGCTGAGGTTGCTAACAGGGTGCAAAGGTGGACTGGGAAGCACAGACACAGAAAAGGCACAAGGGGAAGAGGAAGGGAAAAAAACTGGAAAGAGGGCTTCTTCCTTTCTCGTAGCCATAATATAGGAAGTCATAATATAGGAGATCTCACACGAAGGAAAAGACAGACAGACTGGAAGGATAGAGGATGACAGGACTGGTCAGACCAGAAAGCACATGGCCATAGAAACAGGGAAATGGGCTTCATGGGTGACAAGAAGGAGCTGGGAGGGGGGAGGGAGAGAAGAAGGGGAGAAAAACGGCCGGGGGGGGGGGAGGAGGCCCAAGGGAGGAAGACAGGGAGCATCAAGAAGGAAGTAGCAAGGCTTGAGGCCAGAGCGGGTGAGCTGGCACTCGCCTGCCTACTCACCTTGATGCACTGCGACATTGCAGCCATGCCCGTCGCAGTAGACAAGCGGGTTCTCGGCCCAGCCCCTCTCGTCGGAGCACACGCAGCAGCCGCCGATCATCTCCTTCATGCTATTGGAGAACTCGCCCTCCAGTGACACAGGCAGCAGCAACGGCTCGCTAGAGACCATCTAAGGGTTAAAAACACCGTCGTCAACGACACACACGCACACACGCGCTTTACCCCCTGCCTGCCCCCTCCCCCGGCGGTGTCTCCCCTCAGTCACTCAGCCGCCGCCGCCGCCACCGCCGCCACGGCAATGATTTAGGGCCCATGACCGCCAGCTGAGAGCCTCTTCTCGCCCCCGCCCGACCAACCGGCCAGGCTGTATCAGTCACGCAAGCAGGCAGGGGCAGCCCGGCGGCGGTACACTGAGGAGGACACCACACAGCAGGCAGACAGGCAAGAGAGCGGGGCCGGCGCGCAGGCGCACTGCGCGCCCCCGCGGGGAAGGCCTCGGCCTGGGCCTCCTCGCGATGGTTCACGAGCCGCCCATGGAACGTGAGCCGCGGATGAGCGCGCGCCCCCCCCCCCCCGCAACGGCTCCAACCGCCGCGCCGAGAGAGCGTGCGCGAGCGAGCGGCACCCCGCCAGGACCGCCCGCCCGCCCCTCGCCTCGCCTCACCTCCGCGCGGGCCGGAAGAGCCGGCTCTCCCGGGCAGCTGATGGCCCGGCCCGGCCCGGCCCGGCCAGCGCGCCCGCCGCCCCGGCCTGCGAGCCGCGCCGTCCCCGCTCGGGCACCCACCTCGGCGTGCTGCCACTCTCCGTCCCCCGGGCGAGCCATCTCGCCCCCCCCGGCCGGCCTGGCCCTAACGCGCTCCGTGCCGGGGCCGCCGGCCGGGCCGCGCCGCGGGGCAGCCCGTGCGAAACCGCCTCCCTTCCCAGCCCGGGCGAGCGTTAGACGGGCTTATTGCTGCCCCCCTCCCCTCGGTGCGTGTGGGGGGGCGGGGGAGGTGGCAGACATGCGCCCCGCTCCCACCCGCGATGTCACTCTGCTCATGCCCCCTTCAGGAAGGCTGGAGGACTCGCCCCATTCCCGCCCTCCTCCCACCCCGCAGAAATCATTTTTACTATCTTGTTTATTTTCCCCCCGATGTGACTGCAGGACTAATCCATTCCCGCTCCCAACTTTTATTATCCTGTTTATATCCCCTCGGTGTACCTGCAGGACTAATGCATTCTCCCTATCGCGCCACTGCCCCGCCCTCAGCGCAACTTTTACTATTTTGTTTATTTTCCCTTCAATGGGGCTGCAAAACTAATGCATTATTAATCCCGCTCTTTCTTCTCCCCCAAAACTCATCGTGTGGATGCAGCGCTGCCTGGCTATTGCTGCCACAGCAGCGAAAGTGATGCTGAATAGAAGATATGACAAATAGAGAAACCAGGGAGGCCACAGACACAGAAAAACTAACACGTTCTTCAGCACAGCTGTTCTCGACTTTTACTCAGAGGTGGATATGCCGTTCTAGAAGTTGGGCGTTTGGGGGTTTTTTAGTAAAATAATTCTGTTTTTTCGTTTAATTAAAGGGGAGGGGAAAAAAGGGGGGGCGAGAGCTGAGGTGGTCAGCAGAGAGGAAAATCTCAGGCTATTCAATTCTCCATTGTAAGCAGGTATGCCTGTAGCAGAAGGAACTAATAGTGGTGATTGTAAGGAGCACAGAGAAATTAAATGCAGCCTTGCAAAATTCTGCTCACTCGCTTGCCCTGGGGCCAGCATTTGTTTGTTTGTTTGTTTATTTATTTTATTTAGTGTTGGACAAGGAAGATACAATTGATTTATCTTTATTATCATGCTAAAAGGCAGAGAAGCAGAATTTCTGCATGCATTATATTTTTTCATGATGATGTTGCAAGGCCAGCTTAGTTGATACAGTATCTGTACAAATCACTATTGAATTATGTACATTCCTGGACACGTGGCTACCTAGACCTATATATATGCAGGTTATATTTTATACATTGTTAACTAATAAAACATCTGCACTTGTGTACAGGAATATGACGAACTGCTACGTGGAAGGGAGAGGTGGGATGTGCACAACTCTCTACCCCCTAGAGACATCTGAGTCTGCAGTTTGTATGCAGGATATCTTAGGTCAAGCTCTTTTCTCTCCTTGAAAGTTTTAAGTGAAATTATTTAGATAGAGGAAGAATGGAGGGCAGGCAAAAAAGGAATGATTAAGGTGGCTTCCTAGATGAAAGGCCCAGACAAATAAGCGAGTAACGCAGCCATTTGAGACGCATTCTAAACATTTCTCTGTAAATAGATGTTCCAATATCCCTGAGAGTTTAGAAATTTTTAAGGCACATGTAAAAAAATGGAGGCAGGGGGGACTGGAATGTAGTATTCTTCAGTTTGTGTAAAATCATTCAGAGATTGCTCTCAAAAAAACAACCCACCCCACGCCCAAATGTCCTATCTCAACACTGAAGAATACAAATTTGAACATAAAACTATTTACATTATAAAACATACTTGCAACACTATTTTTATTACTTTAAAAGCTTGTAAAAAAATACCCTGAAAATTGCAGGTGCAAGCAATTACTTTGTAAGGAAATAAAGCAATTGATATATCCTGGTGTTTCAAAAAAACGCAAATTATTTGAAGCTTATAGATACAATGTCCCAGCCCTTCTTCATTCCTGTCAAGAAAATGACATCTAATTTAAAAAGCATCTCAATGATTCTGTTAACCCTGACCAAAAAAAAAAAAAAAAAAAAGAAAAGTCACAGTACAGCAGCAAATCTGTCCTTTATTTCCCTGACAGGTAAATTAAAATAAATATCCTTTTAAAATGAAAATATATTAAATATATTTTAATTTGTAGGATTAATTTATACATTTAGTAAAACTAGTATTGTAACAAACAATTGTAAATTTTTCTCACAGCTTTATTTTCTTTTTTTTTTTTTTAATTAATTTAGAAGGTCTTCCTGCAATGTCATCTTTGAAAAGCAACTAGTACAATTCCCGGGTCTCTCTCTCTTTTTTTTTTTTTTTTTTAATGTTAGCTATTTTAAGGCTCAATTTTTAGTTTTATGAAGAAGCATCACCAAAAAAAGAAAATTAATCACTTTGCAACAACATGATTAAAGTTGCACCATGGCAACAAGAGTATATTCGTGAAAAACCTACTGTATAGTTTTCAAATAAAAATATTTTTAATCTCACACCATGTAACACACGAGCTCAGTATTGAACAGCCTAAAATTTTGCTTTGGTCAAAATTCAGTCAAGCCTAATACATGCAATTATTTAATGAAACATTTGTTGTCTTTTTATGGATTTCTGTTTAATTCTTTCTATAGAAAGAATGTACATGGACTGAAAGAAACTCCATGACTACCGCCTTATGGTATTGTGTAATATTTGATGGAAAAATTTAGATAACCTCTTGATAGTTCTGTAAAACAATCATTTAGAGAAGACCTTTGAAATGCAAAATAGGAAAAGAAATGCATTACCACTAAATAAATACTGCAAACACTAAGCCTGTAACAGCTATGGAATCAGAACATAAAATCTTGTAGCATATATGTTCTTATGATTGTAGTATTTAATAAGGACTGACATGACACAGAAGGCCAATTTTCTTTTTAAAAAAAGAAGCCTGTCCTTCTTATAGTGATATATAAGGGATTAAAATAATTAGAGAGGAATATAATTCAGTGAGTAAGAATGAATAATTTCATTGTTAATCTAAATGCAAGGAGAAAATCCAATTCTCTTAAAAGAAACCTACAAAACCTAGGAAGTAAACAAGGAGATAGATTATAAGAAACATACAAGAAGATTATGTTTTCTTTTTTTTTTTAGATTTTAGATACTTTTTCAAATAGAGTGAATGCATAAGTGACAGAAAATTACACTCTCCAAATGCAAATTGTTTTTCAAAGTTTAAGGAATTCCTCAAGAAAATCTTAACATACATTAGTGCATAGCACTTGAGCTTCATTAACAAAAATAAAGAGGTATTCACCTTAAATTTTTACTACAAAATAATCAGTTCCAACAATAATGCTAAGATTTTTGAATGCTTGCTTTAAATTTCACTTTTTTTTTTTTATAAAACATGCAAAATCGTATCATAAGTTTAGTGAGTAAAACAAGGCACTGAACAAGAAAAAGTCTTTCATTTACAAAACTGCATTACCAGTTGGATATAATCATCAGAAGAATGAATTCCAGGAATAACAGAAAAAGCACAGACTTTATATAAAATGCATACTATATTAGAAAACATGAATTGATATTGGGACTTGGAGCTGTAGAGTGGGGAAACTCACTTCTTTCCAGAAAGCAAATTTCTCATAGCAATTTCTACTCCATTTTCAGATTGTGTCTTTGTTGAGAAAGCTTTGATCTTTACCTATGTGCAAAAGAATACATGCTGCAGCTAAACAATGCAACTGAAAACAGGAAAATTGCAATAACTTAGTGATACTCAATAGGTAGAATAATACATCTCCAGATTATCCATTTAAAATACATTGATGCTTGTCTGCCTTTTGTTTATGTGGGTTTAAATCATTAACAGTCTTCACTGAAATACATTCTAATAGTGCATATTTGCTTCATTTCTGGGAAGGGAGCAGCAAAATGGTCACTCTACACAAAATAAAATGCGACTCTTGTGTGTTGACCTTTGCACGTAGTGTGTTTTAAATGGCAGTCTGCCTTAGATCCAACAAATTATTTCTATCCATGTTCAATTATGAAGGATATAGCATGTCTACAGAACCCATATTAAAAATGCTAATGTATCTTTACATGCTAACCCTTAAATTATACTGAGAAAGAGTAAAGTTTTCTTTTCCCTCCTATTCTTTAATATACTGTTCAAATCTGTATTTTTAACACCTATCCAAATGCAATGTACTGGATAATTTAAAAGTTTCCACATTTAACATGTGGTCACTTCTTGATCAGGAGTTTGCATGCTATATATTTACATGTTATGCAAGTACAGGTAGCAGCATCAAAGGTCATGTCAGTGCATCTCCTGGACACCATGCCTCTTCATATGTTGTGCTATTTTCTTTTGTGCAAAGGTAATTACAAATTTTGTAATTCTTTAGACTGCAAAGAAAGGCGAAGTAATTCTACCAACTATTGTATTCATTTTCTTGCTTTTAATTGTATTATCACCTTTGGAGACTTTGGTGAATTCCACTTAACTAGCAGCAATGGATAAAATTGGTGGTATTCAAGTACTGCTTCTGTTACTAACGTTGGCATTTAAATGTTAATTTCAGATTGAGGTTTACAGTAAACATGAAACAAGGGATTTTCTTTGAATGAACAATCTCAAACCAAAATTCTAAATAAAGGAATCCTAGCATAGGATGTTTTTAAGCGCAGTGATTATTTCCTTTTAAAGATTTAACATTCCCTAAGTGATAGAAGTTAAAAATTTAAATGTGACAATTAATAATTCCTACATTAAAGAGGCATTTAAATGTTAACCACCTTTTTATATGAGTCAAGTCAAAGTAATGATAATTACAGTATGCTACAAAAGAACCTGAAATAAACTTCTAGCAAACCATATTGAATATTAATGCTCTATTAAGCCCTGAAAAGCTGGGTTAGTAAACTCTGGAATTCAGATTATATGCGACTTAAACATAACGCAGGGCTTTTCTTCAAAGAATACTTCATTTCAAAGTTTGGATTTTTATGAGGTATGTATTAATTCATTGGATTTTTATTAAATACATTTACATAGCATCACTCCAAAACTAAGCCTCAGATTACTTTTCTTCTAGAGGCATATCTCTATGTAGGATTTGCTAAATTAACATTCCATATAAATTAATAGTCTTTTTTCATGTTTGTTGTGTTACGATCAGCAGTGTGACGCTGCGTTGTGTCCCAGGTCACATTTATTTGATTTCCATTTAGGAATGGTATCTGTACTACATATTAAATATGACAAACGACATGCTGAATTTCCCATCAAATATCCTAAATACAGACGTATTTTAGATGGATTTGTATAAACAAAACACATATATCTAATATAGGCGTGGGAAAGTAAAAGCTGGTTTGTTATACGCTAAAGCAAATTGGAGTAAATCAACCGCATCCGTGGGCTGTATAAGCAATACTACTCTGCTTTTCCCAGTACCATTTGGACAAAACAATGTTACTTTTTTATTTAAAGTGTTTTCTTCTCAACAAGGGGCCACCACTTCCCAATCTCAAAAACACGCCCCAGAATATGTTAATTAATTGTATTGTGTCTCTGAAAGAAAGAGGTTGCCAAATGCAATAAAAAAAAAAAAAAAAGTCTTTCGACCAGTGAGCTCCGTTCCCACTGCTAGTTACCATCTAATTTCAATTCCACATATATATACATAGATACATTTCCTCTAGGTATGACTTTGACCATTAAAAACTAAGAGCGAAAGTCTAACTTGGCCACATAGGGTGTATCTGGGAAGCTTAACATTCCTGGCGAATTAAGCGCGCAAGCCTCGGATCACTTTTTGTCAATCTTACTATGGTACTTCAGAGTCGGGAATGTGGGTAATTTTTATATCGTGGTACTTCCCAATTAAAAATAACAACAATGCTCCTTTGTGAAAAAAACTTAATATATGAAATATGTCAACACATTCCACACAAATAGAAAATAAAGAGCAATGAAGAATGGCAACAAACGGTCTCTCCCTGACTTTTTTTTTTTAATCTTCCCTTTCAATAAGATAGTTTTCAAATAGCGATATATTGTTTTAGTAAATACAAGAGCATTAAATATCCTTCTGAATGACACTTTCTAAATTTGTAGTTACCTTTTGAAAATTGCCAAGCAGCAATCAAGAGTAAATGCATCTCCGGAATATTCAAGTAGGAGAAGTAAAACAAAACAAAACAAAAAAACCATCTTTCTTTCCTTGATCTTAAAGTTCATGCCTTTAGATATTACCAGAGTGGTGTTTTCCTATTAAATATTACTTGCATCTTCAGCTTTCGAATCACATGGATGCTTTTTACCATCTAAACTGAATTGAGCTTTTATTTGGAGGAGTCCCACAAAAGCCTGCAAGTTTACAAAGAGTGAAAGAGAAGTCCCAAACTGTTATTATCTTAAACAATGACTGCAAGCATGCAACTTCCCAAGTGTGCATGGGGGGAGGAAAGTCACTTCAGAATTATTTTCAGCTAGGTGATATCTATAAACATCATCCTTTAACTTCTTTTACTTGCTGCTTATGATCTATGTAAAACGTTAATTTCTTGGCGATATAGTTAATTAAAAAAAAAACAAACGTAAAAATCTAGACATCACTTCTAATCTTTTAAAATAAATTCTCGCACACTCGGAGATAACTTGCTAAAAATAATCACAGTTCTCCTAGAAAGGATTTTCTTAAAATAACTAGTTCTCTAGAAATTCTTTCCTCATCACAAATATAAGCCCCTACCCGTTTTAATTTAATCTTCCAGAAACAACATGCAAAGACATATTTTTTCCCTTAGAAGATCAATGGCACTTGTTGGAAATTTTCTTGAGTATCAAGTTAGTCAATTCTTCCTCTATGTAAATACATGACAAAGTTCAGGTCTGAAATGGCGTACCAAAACAATTTAATTTCTAATTTTTTTCAGGGAAAAAAAAAGGAGACAACAAACACCTTTCCTATAAAACAAATCTTTAAAAATCTCAAACCGACATAAAACAATCACTTGAGGGGAAAAAAAAATCCAGACATCATGGTGCTTACATGAAAAACAGGGTAAGATTAATCTTCATTTTTATAAACAGACCATTAAAGCGAGTTCCTTCCAAAAGTCTCTTTGCCTACATTTATTATTCCAAATCCAGTGGTTCGGAGCAGTTTCTCCCGATTTCTGTAAGAAGTCCTGTTCTAAAATCCACCCACAAACAGATGTTACTTTATGCACAAATCCACTGCGCCAGGCAGTGGGGTTTGGGTTTGGGTTTTGTTGTTGTTGGTGGTGGTTGTTTTTTTTTCCTTTTACCTTTCCCGTAACACGTGAGCTACAGCCTCACAGGAGCTCCCTCAGCGGATGGCACTTCTAAAGACTCCTCTCTACTTATTTACCCGTTTGCTCGCCGGACCCCCCCGAGCTGCTGCGTGCGAGCACACCCGCTTGCGGGGGGCCCGGCGGCGCCGGCGGCGGGGCGAGCAGAGCCGCTCGGCGGGAGCTCTTCTCTCCTTCCCTCGCTCCGGCCGGGCAAGCCCCGCCGGCGGAAAGCGGCGCGAAAAGAGGCGGCCGGGGAACAATGGGGAGCGCCTGGAGGAGAGGCAGCCCCGGCTGCGCTTCCTCCGGCCCCGCCGCCGCCGCCGCCCGGCCCCGCTCCCGCCGCTTCCTGCGGCCTCGCACGCCGCTCTGCCGGGGAGCGCGGGCCGCCGCCGGCGGGCTCCCGCCCCGCTCTCTCGCCTGGCCGACGCGGCCCCTCCACGTTACCTACGGCAGCCGGCCCGGAGCCCGCCCCGCTGACGGGAGACCCCCGCTCACCCTTGAAATCCCCCAGGCAAGCCTGCCAGTTCAGCGCCGCGCTGCCGAGGGCGCCCACGGATTTACTCGCTCAGCCGCTCGCCCCCACACTCCCCCGCCCCGCGGCGCGAAGCGGTGCCGGAGGGGCGCGCGGGGCTGCCCGGCTGGCCCGCCGCCAGCCCCGCTCCCGAGCCTATCCCGGGGTCGGCGGTGCGGGCGGGCCGGCCTATGGGAGCCCTCGGCCCTCCGCCGGCTGCCCCCGACCTCCTGCCACCGGCCCCGCGCCCGCCCGTCCCCTCGCATGCCATGAGCACTACCAGCAGGAGAGGAGGCAGCACTACAGACCCGGCCGCTGCAGTGCTTGCTTCCTCCCTTCAGGGGACGGTGCTGCGCACAAAAGGCGGCTCAGCATTGTTCTCCTCCCTGACCCCCAAATCCCCTTTTCCCCGCCGCAGAAGACGCCGGGAGAGGGGAACGGGAAGGACCGGCAGGGAGGACGAAGGCGGGGAGAGGCCGGCCGCTTCGCAGGCTGCCTCGCCATCTTTGCCTTTCCCTAAACTCGCCCTCGTGGCGTGCCTGCGGCCGGCCCTCGAAGCCTACCTGCCCACGGCAGCCCTCCCGAGCCGGCCCAGAGCTCGGCCGGCGCCGGCGAGCCCCCCTGCCTGCCCCCCCTCCGCCCCCATCTGCCTGAGCTCCTTCGACCTGCTGCCAGCCTTGCCAGCGCGCCCACGGCCCTCGGCCCCATGCCGGGCACCGCGGCCCTGCTGCCTTCCCACGCTCCCCTGTCCCTCGCCCGCGGTTAGTGGGGTCTTTCGCGCGTCACTTCGCCCAAAAATCCCACTGAGGCTGCTGAGGCACCTCTCCGTGTTTCGATCACCACAGCCTCCTTCCTCCTCGAGTTTCCACGGGGGATCATCCGCTTCACACACCCACGGGGGAAGGAAGAAGAAAAAACCCAAACAAACCACAAAAAACCCAAGCAGTACCAACGCAAGGTATTATTTGAGGGGTTTGTCCTCAAACTTATGCAAAGCGTACTGCTTTTTAATTTTGGCGGGCTCGGTCCAGGGACCGAGCAATATTTCAGCTGCAGCGCTGCCCACTTTGCTGCCTGCGATCCCGAGTCCGGCAGGACGGCGCGTTTCTGGCCGCCACGCTAAAAACAGCAGATAGCGGAAAATGAGACACCGGGATCCAGCGGAAAACTCGAAGTGTGTGAGCAAGAGAGTGGGAGCTACAACTCCACACCAAGGAAAAACCACGGCTTGATTTAAATAATTGCATAATATTAGGATTTAACTTATA
This sequence comes from Haliaeetus albicilla, assembly GCF_947461875.1. Classification (NCBI taxonomy): domain Eukaryota; kingdom Metazoa; phylum Chordata; class Aves; order Accipitriformes; family Accipitridae; genus Haliaeetus; species Haliaeetus albicilla. The sequence continues at coordinate 60,183,841 of NC_091484.1, read as the reverse complement.
AATGTTTACATTTGTGTGATTTGATTAATGTCACGTTTGATTTCCTTAAAGCCACTGACAAGGTACTTTAAAGCAGGAGATTAACGTCTACCGGTAATATTCAACAGGCAAATCCTCTCCCCGCCGCCCCGTCCTCCCCCCACGCCCGGGCAGGTGGGCACCTCACGCTCCCCAGCCTGTAAGGACTCGCCCCCCTGCCCCCCCCAGCCGCGGGGGCCCTCCCCGCTCCCACGCGTGTCCTGCGGGTCTCGGTCCTCCCACACACACCGCCCCCACCCCCGCACGTGACGGTCACGGAGGGGATTCCCCCGCAGGCGCCCTCCCCCTGGCACCCCGCCATCCTCCCCGGGGTTCAGCCAGCCTTCCAGTGCGCCTCCCCGGCTCTCCCCGCCGCCTCACGCCCCGCGGCCCGTTCAAACGCCGCCGGGCCCCGCCCCCACCCGGCCGTTACCGCCGCCGCCGCCACAGGGACACCCCAACTCCCGCCCCCCCCCCCCGTCCCGGCGTTGGGCGCACCCTGAGGCGCCGCCGCTCCTGGGTTTTCCCGGGCTGGCGGGGAGGGGGCGGGGGGGGCGGAGCGGCGGGGGGAGGGGAGGGCGGCAACGGGGAGGCTCGAGTGCGGCACGAGCGCGGCCGGCGCGGGGAATTGTGGGTAGGAAAGCGGTCGGGCGGCAAAGGAAGCGGCGGGCGGGGGGGAGGGGTGAAAGGTCAGCGGCCGAGAGCCCCCGCGCCCGCGCCAATGGCGGGCGGCGCCTGGGCCGGCGGGCGGGCCCCGCCGCTGCCGCCGCCGCCGCCACACGGGGCCCGGCCCGGCCCGGCCCGGCCCGGCAGCGCCCTGCGCTTCCCTCACGGCAAGTCGGTTGTAAACACCGAGCGTGCGTGTCCCGGGTGGGCGGCCCGGCGCTCCGCGGGGGGACGGGTGGAGGCCCGGACCTACCCGCCGCCCTTTGTAACGGTTCGCGGCGAGGCCGCGCGCCCGCCGGCCCCGAGCTCTCCACGGCGCCGAGCGCCGGCGATGTTGGTTTGCACACACCGCCCCGCACCCCCTCTTTGATGCAATTTATTCGATCTGCGAATAATTGCAGATTTTTCTCTTCCCCCCGCCCGCTAACCTCCGCTTCCTCTCCCGCCGCCTCCTCGCCGGTTACCAGGGAGATCCGTCCCCCCCCGGCAGCGCCGGTGCAGGCGCCCGCCGTGCCTGGGGGGAGACCCCGCACACAAAGGTCCCGGCTCGGGGCCGCCGGGGGTGCCCGGGACGGCCCCGACCCCGCTCCCGCTCCCACCGGCCGCGGCTCGCCGTCGCGGAGACTCTCCGGTGAGTTCGGAGCCGTGAAATCGGCGACTGGGGCTCGCAGCGGACACCGCTGCGGCGGCGGTGGTCTCCGGCGGCAAACGGGGGGTCACTGAAATCGCTCCGCAACTTTCGCCCCGTCCCTGGCACCCCCGCCGCCGCCGCCCAGCCTCGGAAGGTAAAGTTTAAGCGAGTCCCCCCTGCCAGCTCTTCGCAAGGAGGCTCGAACGGAGGAGGAAAACGTGAAATGTTCACACGGAGAAGTGGTTCCCTTTGTTCTTTCATTGTTTCTACCCGAACTGGCGGATACAAGGACAAACACTTACCTTCTCTCCTTTTTGCTCCAAAACACACACGTTCCCATCAGCTTTAAAATGCACGGTCCACCTTGGAAGCGGCTACAAATGTCGGGAGAGTTTGTATTCCATTCTTTTTCGCTCTCTGCTCTTTTTAGCGTAAGATTAAGTTGCCGAGCACGTTGTTGCAAGCTGTAGCCCCCCGCCTTAGTGAATGGTCACGTTTAGGACCCTCCAAGTCCATCCTAATTCTGCCAGTAGAATTGAGGGTATTGGAGGTCTAAACTTTCAAAAGGAAAAGGGCCTGCGTCTATCTAGCAGACCTGAAAATGCACTCCCTTCCTCACTCCCACAAAATGAATATAAACGTTTCACCCCAGACAACTCCATGAAGTATACATTTTAAAGCTTGAATGTAGAAAAGCTGTCCCCTCAGCTGAGGTAAGCTAAAAGCAAACTGGCGTGAAGAAAATCTACCTCAGTGGATTCCGCAGCGGGAATCCTCTCTGTCTGGAGTTCAAAACAAACAAATAAATAAGAGCATCATGTAGAAATATTAAGCGTAAAGTTTAAAGGGAAACAACCTCAGAGAGAAACGTGCTACCCAGGGTGGAATGGAGGATCGCAGCTTTTCAAAGTGTCCCTTTTTCGCAAAAATTACTGCTTTTCATTTCCCCCCCCTGTGCAACCAAGGCAGGGGAGAGGAACCCGTTTTCTGCTTTCTTTGTAGTCCAGTTGGTGTTTCGCACCCAGCCACACAGGCAATATCACCCCCCCTCCCCAAACCTTGCTTTAATCTGATTATGATGAGATTTGCTGATACAATGAATATTTGAAATGATCCTTGTGTCTTAGTGAGCGGGATGCATTTTCAGGCTCCCGTTTCCAAGGCTCCCCGCCGCAGAGGGAAGAGGAGCGGTGGGGAGACCCCGGGGGAGGGGGGGGCTGTAGAGGTGGCAGCCCCCTCCTCCAGCGCCCAAGGGCACCGCATTCATTCAGCCCAACTCCCCCGGCCGGTGGTTGGAGAGGGATCCTTAAGTGCCTTTTCCCCCACGCATCATCATGCCTTTCCCAATTGAAAAATAAACAAATAAAAAAAAAAGAGAGAGGATGCAGGCGACCCAAGTAATTGTGGGACCGGGAGTGCGTGTTGTCTCACCCCCCTCTCCTCCTCCCCCTCCCCCCCATGTGGCCTTAATAGCAAACTGGAAGGCCGGTTTATTTCATAGGGCCATATTACAACCAACAAGGTAAATAGGGAGTCGGGGGGGGAGAAGGAGGGTGGAAAGGAGGGAGGGGGGGGGGAGAGAGGGAGGGGGCTTTTCTTTGATAGCTTTTAATTGGAATTGAAACATTCTGGGGCTGTAAACATTCTTTATTTATTCAGCACACATAAGCGGGCATTGTTTTATCACCATCGTAATTACGGTGTCCTTTAAACTGGCTGATAGCAAAGGAGATAAGGGAATGCGCCTGTAGCTGCAGATCAAATCGCTGGCTCTCCCCTCTCCCCGGGTCACCAGGATCCACACGGTCCTTGGAGATGAGGAGCGCCGGAAGATTGTGGCCTGGCCATCCCTTACGTCATGAAAGTGATTTGTACCACATTGCTAATTTGGTGCAATTCATAACCTCCTGATCTCCTACGTTTGCAACTGCTTTTCAGTTTGCAGGGTATGTTTTTTAAGATATAGTTCCCCAGTGCAGAAATTAAGGGTGATCACCTATGTGCAGGAGAGGATCTTATTTCCCAATGTTTGTTGCTTTACCTTTGTCTAATTAAAAATGCAAACTTTTAGGATCCTTTCAGAACAAAGCCTCGCCAAATCCCCTTTACGTCCAAGGATTTGCAAATTTATAAAGGCTGCATTGAATTCAGCATGGGTCAAGGGGCAAAAAAAGGGTAGAAGGTCACTGCATTTTGATTATGGGTCAGTAAACAACATGGCATGTAGTATGTGTCCAGAAACTCCTGCTAAAAAGTATTTTAAAACTACCATGAGCACCAAACTCAAGAAATAGTCTTAGCCCGTGGTAATTATAAATTGCACAAAATTCTAGTCTGCAAGTGACACCTCAGCCCCCACGGAAAAAAACACAACTTAAAAAGCACTTAGCAGAACTTTGCATTGCTGCTTCGTTTACAACAACAAAAAAAAAAAAAAAAAAAAAAAAAAACCACACAAAGAAAAAGACGGAAAAAAAGTAAAAATGGAAAAAAAAAAAAGAAGAAAAAAAAAACAGCGACCCTGAAACTCCTAGGCATAAGAGTGTTAGCCAGGTTATGATTTTTTTTTTTCAGACTGATTTTTGGCATTTCTTTGTCCTACACATTTAGGAGATTTAGTTATACATTCTGATCTGTTGTCATACTAGAATTTATGGCAAATTTTAGGTACTACAGTTACTTTTGGCTCACTTTAAGATAGCAGAAGGATCCTATTATACTGTTCTTTGACCCTATTATATTTACGTTACTGGACTCTTTGTGCTAGCCTTTAGCTGCTTTCTATCTGTGTCCTCCTTGAGCAAAATATCCCCAGCAATATCTAAAAGCAGAGTATAGGGTTAGAAAACCAGTTCTCATTCGAAATATATATTTCTGCCCAGCGTCACGAAAGCAAAAGGTTTATTTAATGCTTGTCAATACCTGAAGGCATGGTCCAGCACTTAACAAATAATAATAAATAATAATAATGCTCTAATAATGTGGCAATCCTAGTGTGAAAATGCACATGACCTCTTAGGTTTTCCCGAAGATTTTCAAAAGAATTCTCCCCATTAGTGCAACCGCTGGTGGACATCGCTGTTGCATTTCCCAACGAAACGTTTAAAAGACTGTAAATGGTGTGTGCATTACTTCATTGCAGAAGGAAGAGGTCAGGCTGAATTGCACTGGTATTTAAACATAATCATACTATGAAAATAAATCAAAACATCACGTAAAAGGAGTATTTTAAATGTTACACACATTTTCTTTCTGGAATGACGTGGTTAAGCACTTCCCCGCGAGCACATATATTTTAACACAAGTTTACAAAAATGAAAGTATACGATTTCCAATAAATGGGAATAGGTCTACAGCGAGGTATTATGAATATTATTTTGCTCTTTCTTTCCTAATGAGGTTTATCCTTCGGCCAGACAGCTTCAAGACTGAAATACTACTGACTATAGAGTGTAGATTGCAGATTGCACGCTACTCAACGTGAAAAGGAGCACGTTTGATTGATAGTCTCTGTGTGTGCGTGCGCCTATACACACAACTCTCTGTATATGTATTTGGCAAAACCGGGCATCTCTGGGCGTCCTTATCTTAAGAAATGAGAGACAAACACCCATCCCTTTAATCATGTTCATCTTTGATCACCAGCGAGGGTGACACAGTCCACAAAATTAACAAAGAAACTCCCTTGCTTTTGAGAGGGAGCGACATATACATCTGGGTCTGCACACACATGCACGACGTACACACGGACACACGAACACGCAGGCATACACCCCGGCTCCCAGTAAGTAAATTATTGCATAACTTTTCATGTAATTGATACCAGACACCTTTAATTTTTCATTTTCATTCTTTTGGCCAGCTTTCACATTAACAATCTAAGCCATAAATGTTGGTGGCTATTGATCGCAATCCCCTATGTGCGTGCAAATCCATTTTCAAGTCCCCTGCCTTTAATGTGCGTGTGCGTGTGCAAGGGGCCTCTGCCGGCTCTTTATCAGGATCTTCCCCCCAGCCTGCTTGAAGACGACCCCGGATACACAACGTGTGCTGATGGCCAAGGGAAAGCACACGCACACACACACACACACACGCACACACACACACAAAAAGAAAAAGAAAGAAAAAAAAAAAAGAAAACCAACACAAACGATGGAGAAGTAGAGAAACAGAGGTCTCCGTGCGAGATGCGGAGAAAGATATGCAACCGAAAGTGTGTGTAAGTATACGGTGGGGATGTGTAGGTTGGGCGCCTGACATTTCCCAAGACTTCTGGTGGGTTTCTCCCCATCGACATTTGGCTCTGCCTCGACCCCGGTGCTCATGGCCGCACCTTTCGGGAGATGGAGGTTTGCCGAAGAGCCGCCACCAGTTTTAAACGTTTGGTAGCGCCGGAATTGAAGGAACAAAAATAATGCATTTTTAAAACAGTTGCCGAATCCCACTGCCCGGCTGTCACCGGCAGTATGTGGGTGCGGGTGCCCGTGGCTCCCGGCGTGCGAACGCACGCGTGGATTTACACGGGAAGCCACCCCAGCCGAACTACCTGGCAAATAAAGGACTTTTCAGCCCACCGGGGCTTTTGGTAACGTCTCCTGAGCAGCTTTCTCGGAGTTTACTGTTCCTCTGCTGTTGACTCCATAGCCTTAACCTTAAAGCAGGGGGAGGAGAGCAGCGGGGAGGGGGTGGGGGTGTTGGCAGCATATAAGTACATCAGGAGGAATTTTTAAACGACCTTATTGTCTCTAGCTCTAGAAAGACTACGATGATTTCTTTTTAGCGCCAGCAGCTGTTTTCTCTCGAAACTTTGCTTTCAGCCTCAGCATATACCAGGGTGCCCCTCACCCGAGGCAGACAGAGAAAGGCAAGGCTGGGGGATCCAGATGCAAGGCGAGGGAAGGCGAACTCCGCGGATGGTCTTAGCTGTGCCGAGGCATTGTTCACTGCTGCCTATCGGTTACGTTTAAAGGCTGAAATATCACGAGATCCACTCAATGATCCTTTTCTAATTCGAGGGACAAAATGTAATTTGCTCTAGCTCTGCTTTCTCGGATGGGAATGCTATCCCCAGGTTTCAAAGGGAAGAACTAGGCATCGCGGTTCGCGCACACATGGATTAAGTTGAACAGCGGCGATTACATCTGCGCTGAGAGCAACAGTAGTCTAGGGCTGACTTTTCAAATCTCAGCCCTCCGAGTTAGAGGCTCCCTTGAATAGACTTCCTCCATTCCCGGATGCACTTCTCCAAATTCCCACTTCTCTCTAGAATTCCTGCGAAATTGGGGGCTCGCCTGCATTTCGCCTTGGCATGCAAAGCTGCGTTTTTGCAGAGTGATCATGCGCTTTATTTTAGCTGTACCTGACGGGGTAACGCGAACTCCACGCACCATGTTGCCAATACGCGGAGTGGATATTGACGTTTGGGACTGAAGATTTTTTTTTTTTTCCCCTCGGTCGATTTTTTTGCCAAGTCCCAGAAATATGAGATGTCTCATTAATCTCGCGGATATGTCTAATTCTGGATGTGCAGTGATACATAAAAGTGCTCGTGTTTGTATCCAGCGGAACACTGGATGCACGGCAGAGATTGGCGATTTTTTTTTTTTTTTTTTTTTTTTGCAGCGCCTAACGTGCAAACCGCAAGCATCACTTTAACGTGACAAGGGAGAGGCATGCAGCTATCGCAACATTTGCGAAATCCTCGTTCCTGACACTCGCATAATTTAACGTTCTTAAGAAGAGGTTAAACCTTCATGCTGCTTCTTCAAATTGATTTTAAGGGGCTGCTATAAATGGAACATCAAAAAGCTGCGGCAGGGCTACTCCGAGCGGAATATGCAAACTGCGAGCCAGGAGCATCCTAGCCCGTTGCAATATCGTACATTGTGTGCGCCAGCACTTTTTTGTTATTACGTAAAGGCTCTTGGAAGCACCTTGGATATTTTACATTCTCCTTTCTCTGCTGGAAGCAATCAGCACGCAGGAATCCTGACGTGGGATCTGGGACTATAGGACATTCCAGCTCGCGATCCAGCACGGTTAATCGTGAAAAGTGTATACATTTCTGGCTTATCTATGCTTTGTTATGGGTCTGACGTGAGCCCACGTCCTCCTCCCCCCGCCCGCAATATTACAGGCAGAATTTCAGTTAAAAGTGTTACAGTATCACGGTGCGGGAACCCGTGGTATTCAGACAGCAAAATAACCTTAGTCCCCGGCTGTAAAAAGCTAATTAAGCAGAAGAGGAAAATCAAGAGAAACTCGAAAATGTAAGTATTCCCTCTCGTTAACAACCGAGCATTTAACTTTGGAGCCTCAGAAAGGGAAATACCAGGCTGTTCTGCACGTTTTCGCTAAGCTTCCTTTTCCACACAATGCAGAATAAAACGCTAGTTTAAAGCGGCTACGTTACCGAAGGATTTTCCATCGCTATGATCAGACTTACGTCCTTTAAATTCACGGCATGCACAAAAGAGCAACGTTTGTCCAAAACGGGCTAAAAATATACGAAGCGATAGGGAAAAAAGCACACAAATCCTTCCTCGGAAGCTAGCTACGAGGAAGTCTGAGAGGTCTGAGTGTGTTTGAGCTCGGATTGTTTAATAGGAAGATTTATATACTAACTGTATTATTTACTTTGGGAGGGGAGGTGGCAGTATAAGGGTATGCTAATTAGTGGGAGATTTTTTGGGGGAAGGGGTGGAATATCAATTTTTATTGCATCACCTGTCAGGAGTGTCCAATCAGCGTTGGCTTTAGGGGAATTAATTGATGAAGGTGTCTCCGGACGAGCTCACTTCACTCTGTCATTTTATTTGTAGCTAAAGCAGCGGCGGGAATAGCAGCTGCATTTCTTTTCTCTTCCTCCCTTCACATTCCATTATCATAGTTTCCAATGGAAAAGCAGGGAATGAAAGGGAACAGGTACTGATCTTCAGCAGCAACTTAGAGAAACACTTTGGCAAACCTGATTTTTAAGATTATATATTGATTGTAGCCTCACGGTATTTTTTTAATTTATTTTTTTTCATTTTGTCTAAAGTTTGGCACTTCATTCACCAGGAATAACAGCCTTTGTTATATTTTATTAGCAGGATGGCTTGAGACAAATACAGCATCTGGCTGAGGATTGTGTGTGTGTGGCTTTTTCTTTTTTTTTTCCCCCCCCTTTTTTTTTTCCCCCCATCTCTCTCTCTCTCTCTGCAAATGCTGGGAATAATTTAATTCACGAAATGGGAGACCTGAAGTCGGGTTTTGAAGAGGTGGATGGCGTGAGGCTCGGCTACCTCATCATTAAAGGAAAGCAAATGTTTGCACTCTCCCAGGTTTTTACAGACCTGCTCAAAAACATCCCGCGAACTACCGTGCACAAGCGAATGGATCATTTAAAAGTAAAAAAGCATCACTGCGACCTGGAGGAGTTGAGGAAACTCAAAGCCATCAACTCCATCGCTTTCCACGCCGCCAAATGCACGCTGATCTCCAGAGAGGACGTGGAAGCCCTTTACACATCCTGCAAAACCGAACGGGTCCTTAGGACGAAACGGAGGAAAATAAGCCGGGCGCTGTCGACCACCGACCTCCGGCCGGAGCTCGCACCCACCGACCCCTTCTCCGGCTTCTGGAAGGAGAACAAACTTTGGCTGGGTTTGAGCGACTCTCCCCGGCCCCTGCTGCCCATCAGGAGGAAAGCTCTGCGTCCGGGGGACACAGCCTTGCTACCGGCCTCTCATCTACCTCACATTTTTAGTAAATACACTGGCCACAGCTACCCAGAAATCGCTCGGGCGCCTTGCAAACCCCCCGTAAACTATGAAACGGCGCCGGCGGCGGGCGGCTGCGCGCCCCTCCGCGCCCGCCGCCCGCCCGCCGCCCGCCCCCCGCCCGCCGCCGCCGCGGCGCGGCCGCGGCTCCCGGCCGCCGGCCCCCCGCCCCTGCCCGCCCGCTGCCGCCGCCGCCGCCACGGGGCGGCCGCCGCCGCCGCCGCCGCCGGCGCGCTGGGCCCCCCCGGCGGCGCCCGCCGGCCCCTGGCCGCGCCGCGGCCCTGCCGGCCCCGCGGCGCCCCGCGGCTGCCGCTGCCGCTGCCCCGCGGCTTCGGGCCGCCGCCGCCCGCCTTCCCCGAGAGCGGCAGCAGCGACTCGGAGTCCAGCTGCTGCTCCGGCCGCGCCGCCCACGACTCGGACTGCGGCTCCAGCCTCTCCAGCTCCAGCGAGGGCAGCTCGGAGGAGGAGGACGAGGAGGACGACGACGACGACGACGAGGGCAGCGGCGCCTCGGACTCCAGCGAGGGCAGCTCGGAGGAGGAGGAGGAGGAGGAGGAAGAGGAGGAGGAAGAGGAGGAGGAGGAGGAGGAGGAGGACAGCACCTCGGACTCCGACTCCAGCTCCGTCTCCAGCCAGGTCTCGGTGCAGAGCATCCGCTTCAGGCGCACCAGCTTCTGCAGCCCGCCCGGCGTGGTCCACGCCAACTTCTTGTACCATCTGGCGGCCGCCGCCGCCCCCCGGCCGCCGGCCCCGGCCCCGGCCCCGGCCCCGGCCCCGGCCCCGGCGGAGCCCGGCGGGCTGCCCGCCCTCCGCGGCCCTCCCGGCGGAGTCAAGCCGGAGCTGCCGGAGGAGTGGGGCCGCCCCGGCTGGGCTCCCGCCGCCCCGGCGCTGCGCTGCTCCGGCGGCCTGGGGAGCTGCTTCGCCGAGATAAGAGATGATAGGGTATCCGAGATCACATTCCCACACTCTGAATTTTCCAATAATGCCAAGAGTACTGACCTAACAATTAACTGTGTTGCAAAGGGGGCCTCTTCACCTAGCCCAAAGACAAACAATGCATTTCCACAACAAAGAATACTCAGAGAGGCAAGGAAATGCCTTCCAGCAACTACTACACACCGTGCAGATAACAATACAATAGCTGCTAGGTTCTTAAATAATGATTCTTCATCAGCGGCAGCAAATTCAGAGAAAGATTCCAAAATCCCTCATTGTATTGAATTTGCCACGGATTTGCCCTCTTTACAAACTGATCCTGAGGAGGATGCTGCTTCTCCAGGGGCAGCAGCAGCAGCTGAGCTCCACTGCACTGATACAGGCAATAAGGCATTGCCATTCCTGCACAGCATTAAAATCAAAATAGAGGACAGCAGTGCGAACGACGAGTATGAGCCTGATCTTACAACACATAAGCTAAAGTGTGAGTGCAATGATACTAAGGATGAGTTTTACGGTGTGACTGAGAGTAATAACCAGGACGCTTTATTAACAGCCAAGGAAGATTCTGCATGCACTGAGAAAGAAACCACTTCCTTAAACCCGCTGACTCAGAGTCAGGTCCTCTCATGCACTTTAGGTACTCCAAAACCTGAGGATGGGGAGTATAAATTTGGAGCAAGGGTGAGAAAAAATTACAGGACACTGGTTTTGGGAAAGCGACCTGTACTGCAGACTCCTCCAGTCAAACCAAATTTGAAATCAGCTCGAAGCCCACGTCCTACAGGTAAAATTGAGACACATGAAGGAACACTGGATGATTTTACAGTTAACAATAGACGCAAAAGGGTAGCCAGCAATGTAGCATCAGCAGTGAAAAGGCCATTTAATTTCATGGCAAATTTTCCCTGTCCACCATCACTAATTATTGGCAATGATGGGGATTTGTTGCCAGCTTATTCCTTAAACACCACTAAGGATTCCCAACCACCTCACAAGGCCCATCCTGTATGGAAATGGCAGCTGGGCGGTTCTGCAATACCTCTTCCACCTAGCCACAAATTCAGGAAATTTAATTAATAAAATAGTATGGAAAATATTTTCTTGAACCACCTTTAACTTTCTTACGTTTTTTAAACGCTGCAGGATGGTTTGTACAAGCCCATTAATGCTATACACACTTTTGGAATCCTGTTTTATCACATTGTGAAGACAGAAACCGGATTACTATTTTCTTTACCATTACAACAGTGGTATTTTGGTTTGTTTTGGGTTTTTTAAATTTTTTTGGTTCTGTTGCATTTGTTTTGTTGGTTGGTTGGTTGGTTGTTGGTTTTTTGTTGTTGTTGTTGTTGTTGTTGTTACATTCCACAGAGTACTTCAGGCTAAAGACTCAAGTTAAACTCAGTTATTATGGTAGAGCTGGAACACTTTACTGTTTAAATGCTAATAACGCACCAGTACCTCAATTCAACTGCTGCAAATAAATGTCAAAAGGTTGAATAATAAATATTAGAATGAGCCATTAAATTTATGCACTAGATTTCGAAAATGGAAGTCTAACTGTTAATTCAGTTAAAGTTTGTTAAGTTACATGGTTGCACAGTAAGGGTTCACTATAATTCAATGTGGCAGCAGCCTACTTTTCGGGAGCTTTGTTTTCGGGTGCAGGGGTGTCTTTTTCGAAGAGCAGTTGCACTTACTCCTTTTTTCTCTGGTTTGGAAAGGCTGGGGTCCGCCTGTGACCCCAGCGCTGGGAAAAGCTGCCTCATCTGAAACCAGTAAATAAATGTGGAATTCTATTTTTGGTAAAAGGGTGTGTTTTTACTTGTACAGCCACTCTTTGCAATTGGGAAGCCTTTTTGTTTCACCCAGAGGTCTTAAATAAGGTTACTGTTACCCACTAATGTCATGCTTAAGTTGTGGTCTGAACATGCCCCTTACAAACTTGCAAAGCAACTAAAATATTTGCCCGGCCAGCAGTACAATTTATGGTCCAGCCCCTCACGCTGGCTGGAGGAAATAGCAAAGCAGTAAATACAACACAGAAAGTGAAACGAGAGGCCGTAAGTGGAAAGAATACACAAAATGAGAAGACCGTGTTATTCATAGCTTTTTGGCACCAAAACTCAGGCGTTTCAACCGTGTTACACTTCCCGGTTCTAACCTCATCTCTTGAAATTTGTTGTCGTGGGTGTTTGTTGTTTTTTTTTTTTTTTTTTTGCCATGCCATCCTCTCTATGTAGCAGAAACATTTCTACTGCACGTGACAATCAGAGGCAATTATCTATATTTGCACTTAATATCGAAATAGTCGAACAGGCAGACTTCTAGAGTCTAGCCCTCGGTAAGACATGCTGGTATAATATATTGTGATGATGGAAGCAGTAAATCAAAATTATGGAAATTTGCACTGTTGAAAAGCATGCTTTAGCTTTATTTTCAATTAAAAACACTGTTTAAAAAAATTTCCTGATTCCATACACTTTGAATTATTGCAGAGTTATCCGTGGTTTCCTCTCCGTTTGTAAGTTCACTGTTTTTATTTGGAGGAAATACGCTTCAAGAGGTTAACTGTTTCCCTCCCTCCCCCCCCAACCCCTCGAAAAGAAAGGGAGGGGGGGGGGGAAGAGAGAAAGGCTGGAGGCCGAGGTGGAGGCAGAGCTGAGGACGGGGGAAGGTCTCTCTTGCGGGGGGAGGACGGGTACAGCAACTCTGAAAACAGCCTGAAAAGTTTGCAGCTTGAGAAAGGCAGTTATAATTGAGTTGCTGAATCAGCAGAGTTTAGGATGAATAATTGCTGGTTTCTTTCTTTGGATTAGCATTTTATTTATACTAGATCATTCCCAAATTAAATTTTAAGGATTCCACTCATCGATCAATCCCGGGAGAATAATTTATCGTAAATCAAAAAAGGAAAACAAAGCAACAATGTAATGTTTACTGTCTGACTCAAAGTCAACATTTCTGCTGGCAATCCTCTGCCTGGGTTTCAGTTTTTTAATTCCTGCCTTTTGTGATGCCCTCTGCCAACCCCTCGTGTCTCTAAATATTCCAAGCAGTCACTAACTGATTTCAGCTCTGTTTACTATATCCACACCGTAGTTTTCCTCTCATTGTAAAAGGCCTTGTCTAAGAATACCTGCAGCCAAATATATTTAGAAAGAGTAAACAATTGCCTTTCAGTGGAGTTACCCTTCCCCCCTGCATGCACACGCACACACACACACGCACACGCACACACATCACTTTAAACTGCCAATTGCAAAAGGTGCATTGCATACTTAACCGCTCTGCTGAAATTACGATGGTCATGAAAAATCTGCTTACTAAAGTTGTTCTGAGATGAATGTTTACATTCGTATGTTTAGAGCTGCACAGATTACAGCCTTATTTCCAGAGAACTGTAAATACGTACAAAATGTACTGCTCAGGAAAGCCCCCCGCTCTGTTAGAAAGCCGTGTCTGCTTGACAAAGATCTTCCCTTGACCAAAAAAAAAAAAAAAAAAGGAAAAAAAAAAAAGAGCCAAAAGCTACAAAGGTGCAATATGCAAACTTGAAACCTAAAATTTCACCTTGTCAATTAAACAACGTATCACTTTCAAAGTAACTCCATCCCCTGACCCTGTTTACTTCCAATTAGAGATATGCTGATTTGGCCAGGAATTGTAAATTACAGAGGTGCCTTTTCAGGTTCCCGAAATAATCCTGGGAGAGGGGGAGGGGGAGGAATAAGCATAAATTTATACCAAATAGGCTCTGCAGAGTTGAGGACGTGAAATATGGCGCCCAGCCTTGCCAGGGGCCCGGCAGCTCCAGGCCCAGCAGCTCCAGGCCCGGGAGCAGGAGCAGGGCAGGGAGCACCCTGGGCCCGGCACCCACCGGGCACCCCCGGCAGCCTGCTCCGCTGGGCTCCCCGCCACACAGGGAACATCAAAAGGCAAGAAGTTAAACAGCCAAATAATTTTCACACGTGTACACCTCAGTTTAGCGCAAGCCACTAACAAGGACATTCGTGTTTTTACTGCTGTTGGAGAAATTAGCCAGGTATAATAACTCACTAGGGGAAAAAAAAAAAAAGGTAGTTTTCTATTCTGGTAGTTTGGTAACTCTTTCTGATGGCATTGTAATTATTATTGCAAGCAGAGTTCATAATAATTTCAGCCTTAATAATATAAAGTCATATCATCGAGTTACGTAAAAATAACCAATCTTCTCCCATAAAGGTAAGTTCTCATAACGAGGAAAACCAAAGGTTTTTCAAGTGAGCCAGGTTACCATTTTGTTGCAATGTTTACAGGTGATAGAACTTAAAATGTATTAGTAATGAATCGCCACCATTTTCCAGTTCCTGGTGTACACAAAAATCAACAGAATTTTCTAGAGGAAAAAGCAACTGAGGGAAGCGCGTGTACTTTATGGACTACACTCCACAGGTATTTGCCACAAGTAGAGTTCACCAGTAAATTTATTGGAAAGATTTCTGCTGCCAGATGGAAGACAAAAGGAAGTTTTGGACTATGTTTAATTCTCTAGAGCATTAAAAAGGGAACACGTGTAATGCCTTAGCAACGAGGTATATTGCCTTAAAAGATGTAACTTGCCGTTTACAACAATTTACTTCAAGAAGTGATTGTTCTATAACCTACACTTACTTGACTACAGTGGGATAATCTCTTTGCCGGTTGTTTTATATTTAAAACGCCACTACCAGCAATAATGCAAAATAGTGGTAGCTGTTCTGTGAAGTTTGCTGTTCAATCAATTCACTTGGTGATTTTTTTACATGGCTTCTGATTCTTTTTCCTCTAACAGATTTAGTTGCCAATAAATTAAAGTTTCTGCAGAAATGAGAGCAATGCTATGATGTTTGTGTTTGTCACCGTTCACACGTGCGAGTGGTTGAGGCAGAGAGGGGTAAAAAAGTGGCATTTTCGAGCCACGGCGGTAATCTGCAGGAAAATATTCTACATACGCAGTAGGTCAGAGAACGCGAAACGTGGATAACGTTGTTAATTGTCGTTTTTATGGTTAAGAGGATTGCTGGAAAGAATATGCAATGGCTCATCCTGGGATCTCTTTGGTCAGCTTGGAAGTACAAAAGGAGGGCGAGCGCCTGAAAATGAAAAGCCCTGGCCAGCAAAATAAGGAGGGAGGCATTGGGATCTACCTTGCTGAAGTCATGCTTGCAGACACGACCCGTTCCCCTGGTATTAAGCCCTGCAACCGTGCCTGCAGAAAGCGCGGTCTAACAGCTCCTGGGCCAAGCGCGCGGCTCCTGGCTGCAGGGCGGCCAGGGCTCGCCAGTGAGGGCCGCGGCCTGCCCGAAAACCTTTCGGGAAGGGACAGCTAACCGGTTTTAGGCCTTCCACGGTGCATTTTTTTCACTGCGCTGATATAATTATTTGCCGTGCCCTAGGCCCCTCTCTCTCCCCCTCTCCCTTTCACTCCGAGGCGGCCTCACAAGCCCCTGCTTTAAAAGGCCCGAGATGTTTTGCATGAAGCGCTCACAATAGGGGTTGAGAGAATTGACAGTTTCAAAAACAAGGCGCCCTGTCCTTTCCAGATGCCGAGGACCCCTCTCCCGCACCATCTCTCGTTTGCTCCTCGCTGCTGGTGGCTTTATCCTTAGCATTGCAAATATACGGCAACAGCTGTGTTTGTAAACAGGGGGGAGGCCGGCGGGAGCCCCGCCGCCGCCGGCCCTGCTCTCTGCTCTCCTCCGCTTCGCGCGGCGCGCTGCCTCCGCTGGCCGCCGCTCTACTGCCTCACCAGCCACCGCCTGGAAATTAAATGGAAAAAAAAAAAAGAAAAAAAAAAGAGGGAGAGGGAGATTAAAAAAAAAAAAGAAGGGAGCGCAGCCGGGGCGCGGGAGGAGCGGCGGCCCTCGAGCGGCGGGCCTGCTCGGCGGCGGGGCGGCCCCTGCGCGGCGGGCCCGGGGGACAGCGCGCCTCGGGCCGCCATCTTGCCCGGCGCCACGCAGCCTCCCCCTGGCACCCTGGCCCGGCTCCCCGGCTCCCGGAGCGGCTCCCCGAGGCCGGGCGGGGGGGCGGCGCGGCAGCCCGCGGGGCCCCCGGGGGCTCCCGCACTTCAAAGCGGCCTCTCGGCGGGGCCGCGGCTCCCAGCCCGCTCCCCCCCTCCGGTTCCTCTGCCGGGGCGTCCATCTTCCCGGGCTCTCCCGTGGCGCGGCCCCGGCCCCGCCGCCTCCCGCCCTTGCCTTCTCCGTGCGCGGGGGGCCGCGGCCGGCGAAAAGCGGCGGGAGGAAGCCCGCGGTGGTTCCGCGGGGCCCTCGCGGCAACTGCCGGGCGAGGGGCCGGCGCGGGCGGCCCCGGCCCCGGGCCGCGGCGGGGAGACGGCCGGGGAGCCGCCGGCGGGACCCGGCGCCGGGGGAGGCCTGGGAGCTTCGGGGGAACGCTTGGGGGCTCCGGAGGAGGCCTGGAGGCTCGGCGGAGGCCGTGCGCCCTCCGCCCCCGCGGAGCCGGCCCGGGGAGCGGGGTCAGCGCGGAAAGTGCAACAGGGCTGTTTGCTCTTGCGTCTAAAATGCAGTCGGGGCTGTAAAGCGTGTGAAATTACGCACTGGTCTCTTAAAGAGTGGCTAATTTATAGTAAATAGCGAGGGCTTTGTAAATGGCTTTATTATGTTGTTTCTTGTTAATTGTTGAGAAAATCCCCATTGTTGAGTGTGAATGGCTTTATGGGCTAACCCGGTCTCCGGTGCAATCCAGGGGCAGTAAATGGCCGCTCCGCTAATGTGGCCCGTAGCGAGAAGCCGGCACCAGCCGCGGTGACCTTTGGGCGGCGGTGCCGGGGTGCCCGGAGGGGCCGGGCCGGGCCGGGCCGGGGGTGCGACGCCGGGCCGGGCAGCGGGGCCGCGCTAAAATGGACGCCCCGCAGGCAGCCCCTGCGCCGGGCGCGGCTGCAGCTTCGTTCCCCTCGGAGCGGGGAAGCGCCGGGACCCCGGCACGGGGGTTACAGCCCCCGCCCCCCCTCCGCCCCGGCTTCTCCCGGCCCGGCAGCCCGGGAAGCAGCGGCGCGGCGCGGCCCCGCGGCGGGCCCGGCCGGCTTTGCCGGTGCAGGGCCGAGCCCGCCGGCCCCGCCGTGGCAGCGCACACGTGCAGGGGCCGCTCCCCGCCTTTGTTAGCGGCCGCGCTGCCCGCCTGCCCCGCAGCGCCCGGGGTGCCCCTGCCCCGCCGAGGGGCACGTCTGCCCGGCCGGGGGGGCGGGGGGCGCCCGGGCAGCGCCGCGCTCCAACGCTGCCCTCGGCCTCCCTCCCCGCCTTGGACAAATAAACAGGAGCCAGCACTTCCAGCCCCTGCTCTCCCCTGTCCTGGAGGGGTGGCGGGGGTGGGGAGTGGGGAGTGGGGGGGGGGTAAGGGTGCCGCAATAAACTTCCCCAAACTCCGCATCGCGGCCCCCCCCCGGCCCCCGGCCGCGGGGGGGAGGCACGCCGCCGCTCCCGGCGGCCGGAGGAACCGGGACGCGGGGGCTCCCCCGCCGCTGGAACATAAACGCCGTTTCACCGAAACGCCTCCCGAGTGCACGTGCCTGCATATTGTAAAATACAAATCGCGATGAAATGTAAATTCCACTCCAGAAACTTATATTGGGCTATTCTCTTTCCTGAAATCTCTCCCCCTCTGATTTCGCTATTAGGAGAAATCCCCCTGGGTTTAAAGCACTTGTTTCACGGATTTCTGTACAGCCCACATCTGTTGACTTCCCCTCTGCAGGCAGGGGACGTCGCGGGTCTCCCGGCGGGGCCGAGCCGCGGAGGGGCCGCCGCAGCCCCAGCCCTGCCCCGCGGAGCGCAGCGATTTTCCAAACTGCCTTTCGGGATCGGGACCGAATTGCAAACGCGTCAGATGCACGGCTCCCTCTTCCCCGGGACTTGCGCTCGCAGCGCGTTTCCAGGCTGATTAGTAGTGTCGGAGCAGCTAGATAGGGCTGTACAGTCCATTTCCCTCAAAACAGGATGTTTCCATCAACCTGCATTTGGTTTTCCCCAAAGAGCAGCGGAGAGTTTCGCTGGGAAACACGTCCCGCCTAAACCCTCGCCTTCAGCTGCCACTCGGGTCACTTCACATCTTTGTATGATATTTCATCCTGTCATTCCCCTTTCTCTACCTTCTCGGGCAAAAATAAACAAACTAACAAACAAGCAGAGCCTCGGAGAAGCCGTTGCTGAGGGCGAAGCGCCGGGCTGCCGCACCGGCAGCGCCCGGCGGAGCGGCGGGGCCGGCGAGTCGCCCCCTTCGCCGGCCGGGCCACGGCTCGGCCCGGGGGACCCCCCCCCCGGCCTCCTGGTTTAGCTTCTCGTTGCTCCCCGAGCAAAGCCCCTGCTCTGCCGGACCACCTCCCGCCCGAGCAGCGGCTGCCGCCCCGGGAGCAGCGCCTTTGCTGGGATTTCCAGCGTCTTTGTGCGCTTGTGGAGGTGCGTGTGAACGGGGCGGCGAGTGTTAAAACTGCCACAGAACCTGTGCGAACATATGTTTTATATTTACCCGCGATGCTTTTGTATTCCCGGGATGCAGGGGTAAACTGCCCGAGACAATAGCAAACCCAGAAACATTATCTGGTAAACTGCATGAAAACAAGAAAAAAACCACAACCAAACACCCCCCCCTCCCCCCAAAAAAGGGGTGTGCGTGCTCCCTTTTGGAAATGATCGTTTCCATTTTCGTGGACGTGACAGTCTGCGTAAGGTAAATAGCGATAACGTGTTATTCCGTGTACAGTTTTCCAGACCATTTGAAAAACTTTACTGTGTCTGCTGCGGATGTTTGAAGTAGCACACTGTAACCAGGAGAAGGATTTTCAGGTTGTTTCCCGCTATGACATAATCGTCCCCGTCAAAATCTGGCTAAGTTCGCCGGAGGGAAAAAGATGTTCGTGCTAAATGATGTGGGAGAAGAAAAGAGAGTACGGCGTTTAATACGCGCTATAAAATAATGTCAGATCTCCCCGGCTGTGATCTCGCAGTCTCTCTTACATTTTAGGGGAAGTTTATAAATGGTTACCTGGGGTTTACAAATTTTGCTAGTAAAATCTCATTAATTCCATTATGATTTCTGTATCCTTCCCCCGTAAAGGGGCCTGTAAAATGTATTAATTCTACACAAGCCCTGCCATTCATCAAGCCCGCGAACATTTGGATTGCCCTATCTCACTGCGTAGAGGCCGATAAATAGAAAGGCTCTCCAGATAATCGCTGATATCTCTTGTCCTCCACGCAGAGCACTTGGTGGTATTTGTTCCGCCCCAGAAAAGCGGGCTGCTTAAAGAGGCTTGAAAGTAGGTGAACTTTTTAAAACACACCTGAAAGTTGGGAATCTTTATACGTGTTTGCATTGCTTGTGGGGCAACAAGGAGGATACCCGGCAGCAATTGCTCATCAGGGGACTTAAAAGAGGCTCCTGCCTTTCCCGAGGCCTTTCTGCCTCCCTCCCTCCCTCCCTCCCTCTCTGTAAACACCAGCGCACAGATGCGGCGAGGGCTCCCGTGAAAACCCCAGCCCGGAGCCCGGCTCCTCCGCCAGCGCCTGCGGTGCTGCATTTGTTCCTCCCGTTTTCCGCGGGAGACGGATGACAGCGGGTTTAGGAAAAAGCTCCGGAGGGTAATTGAGAGTTCAGCGGCTCCCAGCCCCAACGCCGGCACAAACTGCAAGATCATTTTGCTGCGGCGTCGTGCGAGCTGCTCTGCCTTCACAAAACCTGCAAACCCAAGGCGCCTTCCAGACAAAATTTACTGCTTGTATTTGGTTTAGCAACGTCGATGGCGTCTGATCATTTAGAAAGACGAACTACATAAACATCTGATAGTTTGTATTAGAATCAAGCACAGTGACAATTGCACAGAGCTGGTTTTAATTTTATTCCGAAGTGTTTACACATCGACATATGGTAAATTTGTCTTCGCTGAGAAAGTTAAGAATCAATAGCGTTAATAGCTTTGCATAGACATGATAGCGATTAACATTTCTGCATCTCTGCCGGCCCAGGGCTCCTGAAGATAAATGCTTGGGTGCTGAAAGAAGAAGGGTTTTCCATTGAAGATTAACTGGCTCTGCCCGCAAAGGTGCTTGGAGGTTCCTCGCAGGCACCGCCGAATTCAACAGGACTCGCTCTCTGCTGACGGGTATGAAGCAGTAGCAGCGCCCTTGCTCCGTTCTCATCTTTATTTCCAATGCCTTTCCCCACCAGTACCTGCAAAGCTCACGCCTGAAAAAACAACCGGCGACTTCCCGGCGAGGAGACCTGGTCTATGATATAAGGCTGGAGCCTGGTTCCCCTTGACTCCGACTGGGCTGACAGCGTTTTCCAGGAGCCTCTCTCGCTCCCAGGGAAGCGGGAAAAGCAAAGCTGCCCAGCCCGCTCCCTAACTCACGCTTTCTACCAAGGTGCCGCAGATCGTTTGGCGTACTCCCTGGTTTTCCCAATGGATGTCCAGCCACCTCCAGTCGTAGCAAGACGAGATGGCAAAAACTCGGTTGTGGCGGGACATTTTCTAGATTCGAGGATGTGCTCCCCAAGAGATCATAAAACTATGTATTTATGTATATTAACCCCCCCCCCCATACGCAGGAGTCATCGACATTTGCAAAAGCTGCTAATGCAGCAATTTTCCCCAACGCTGACGGACTATTATTTTTAATTTTCAGGTGTTGCTTTAGGAAGATCATGAAATCACGTAGAAACTCTCAGCCAAACCCAATCCACAGATGTCTATGCACGTCTCTAAGTCAAACAGGTCAAATATTTTTTAAACACGCATTTACCAAGAGAGAGGGGAAAAAAAAGGCATCTAAGCTGGAAACCTGTGGGGGCATAACAAAAGGAAAGAGGCCAGAGAGAAATATCCCACAGTGGATTACAAGGTTATGGGACAGGTCACTATAGGAAAGTTAAACAAAAAATGAAGGGTACATTATATAAACCTCACGTAATTAAAAAATAGTTAGTTCCAATGTTGTAGTTATACCCTCAGATATTTGTTGAGTTTGTTGATCAAGTGCCTGTGAATTTATTGGGAGTTTATTCTGTTAATATACCTTTATTTACCCGGCGTTTGATTTTTCACATAATTAGAAAACTGACCGCAGCCTTTAATGACTGTGCATTTAATGAAGACTATCATTGTTTTACACCGCAGACAAATGTACAGAATGAGCTATTATAGGAAGGGACGTAGTCAGACAAGAAACAAACCCAGCCTTACAGAGAGAGGACTCCAAGACAGTAATATATTAAATATTGCAGCGATCGATTTCAATACCCTGAGTGGACACGGGAATAAAAATTCACCCCCAAGATGAAACGATTAGGAATTCTTTGTTGGAAGGGGGAAAAAAATGCTCCTCTCCCCCCCCCCCCCCCCAGCTCCTTTTTTGTTCAGGTTGGAAGAGGGCCGGGCAAGCATCTTTCAGGGTCTCGGGTCCCGGTTTGGGATATAACCCGAAAGGTTACCCGCATCTCAATGGCGTTTCTCCGTGGTAAAAAGATGGGTCTTTGTCCGAAGAGAGCCGGCTTAAATATCAAGACCGGCTCCGGTGCGCGGGACAGGAGCAGCCCCCCCCGCCCCGGCAGCGAGCCGGCGGAGCGGCTGCCCACGGGGCCGCCTGGCTGGGGGCAGGGGGGGTTTCCCGCAGCCGGGACCCCGGGCCGGGCCGGGCCGGGCCGGGCAGGGCGGCGGGGGCCGGCTCTCGCCTCGGCCGCCGGGGCGGCGGCGGGGGGGGGCAGCAGCGGCGGGAGCGGGCCCCGGTGCCGGCGCTGGAGGGGAGCGGCACCGGCCCGGCCCCCCCC
The DNA here is from genome assembly GCF_947461875.1 of Haliaeetus albicilla. Taxonomy (NCBI): domain Eukaryota; kingdom Metazoa; phylum Chordata; class Aves; order Accipitriformes; family Accipitridae; genus Haliaeetus; species Haliaeetus albicilla. Next base: position 60,162,028 of record NC_091484.1, on the reverse strand, counting down.
GGCAGCCCCTTTGTAGCCAGGCCAATTAAAACGGCACACAAAGCTGCGCCCCAGCCACCCTCCGCTCCCACCGCTGCCCCCAGCCCTCTCTTCCCTTCCTTCCCCGCATATTCCGCCCCCCCCCCCGCCACGGCCCTTCTCGGCTTTAATTAATAATTAAAAGGCGGCATGAAAATTAAAGAGGGCGCAGAGGAGGGGCGAGGCGTTTCCGCGCCCCGCGGGAGCCCACCTGGGCGCTGGGAATGGGGGCGAAGGTGGCCGGGGGTCGTGCGGGGCTGCCGGGCTGGGGTCCCCCCGCACCCTCCGGGCCACATCCCCCCTCCTCCTCCTCCTCTTCCTCCTCCCCGGGGGGTGCCGGGGCGGCCGCCCTGCGCAAGGCTGTTGGCGGTAGCCGGGGCTGAGGCTTGGCAGGGCAGCGGCCGGGGGCTCGGGTTTGCTCCGCTCCCGCTCGGCTGCAGGGGAGAGGAATTACAGCCCAGAAAATGTGAACCTGTTGACTGCCACATCCCGAGTGAAAGGGCCAGTAGTCTTTTACATTCCCAAACCTATGAAGTTGGGATGCCATCGCTGGGCCCCTGGATTCACCTGTCACTGCAATCACTGCCCCCGAGCACTGACAAATATTCACAATAAAAGAGTGAAAGGGTCTCTTAAGGTTCACTGATTTGTGTGTAGAACTTTGGAAAACTGCAAACAAGCGAGAAAAATTGTCCATTCTTGTGAAGGGAAATACAAGTTTGCACTTAACCGTTCGGCGACAAAACCCAAGGACTGGCCAAAGAGCCGGTGACATACACTGTAATCTCCATAACAATTTCATTTCCTCTCTTCCCTCTCTCCCTCTTTACTGGTTAGCAAAGGGGAAAATCTAAAGGTTTAATCCCGAGGAAGGCTTTCCATTTCTTCCCACTGCAGCGAGAAGGGCATATTGAGAAAAGCCAACAGATCCCGAGCAAAATGGAGAGGGAAGTCCTGGGGCTCTGCGCCGGGAGCGGCGGGCTGGGAGCATCCAGCCAGAGGACACATGCGAGTCAGAGTGAAATAGAAACTGGCGCTATTAAATTTCCTTTTAAGTGTGCCTTTGGATTAGTTGTACACGGTATCTAGTAATTAAGGCCCTTCTCTTTAGAGAAAACCTTTTCGGTTTCGTATTCCAGTGTCGGGCGTGATTGCTGCGTGCTCGAGAGAAAAAAAAAGAAAGGGCCGGTTTTTCTTTTGAGCGCAAAAAGTTGCTGCCACATAAGTGGCTTTTACTAAGGACGACATTAAATTGTAGGGTATTAGCAATAATCACCCAGGGATCTGTTTTACACCGTCTCAGGCCTCAGAATCTGCTGTTCCCGTCTTGCTGGGACCAGGGAAAAGGGCTTCCCGATTAAATTCTGCATTAATAGAACTTGGCAACCGGCAACAAAAACCTTGCTTAAGTGAAATGAAGAGACAAAAGGCACTTTAAATGCTGAGGCTGGGGGCTGGGGAGCTTATGCCACTAATTTTAAATGAAGACGACGTTCATGCCTTGCAACCAGTGCCGAGCCCGTGCTTAGGCTGGGTGAGGGATAGTACTAATTCTCCTCCGGGGGCTCGCTGCGAGGCTCCGGGCAGGGCTCGCCACCCTCCGCACCCTCCCTCGCCTCCCAGGGACGCACCCAGGTTTGCAGCCGAGACCCGGGAGACCCGCAAAACCCAAACCCCTCGACTCCCAGGCGGAGCCGCCTCCACCTCGGCTGCCCTGGCGCTGGAAAAGAAGGGACCTCAGCTCCGCCGGCCGGGGGCAGCCCCCGGCGCCCGGGGATGGCGGGAGGGGGGTGTGTGTGTGTGGATGTCCCCACGCACTGCCCACGAGGAACGCCCGAAACGGGGCGTTTCCACGACCTGCTCTGGGGATGGTCGTGTCCCCCCGCTTTGAGATGCGGGGGTCGTTTCCCACGGGGACACGAGATCACAGAAGCCCCTTTCCGATGTCCATGAGCCCTGTGCTGCGCGGAGGGCGGGGGAGCGGGGGGTGTGTATGTGCAGCTCCCACGCGTGTCCGCGGGCCGTGTCGGTGTCCGTGTCGGTGGGACGGAGCCCCCTCCGGCGGGGTCTGCGCGGAGCGCGGAGCGGCGCCGCAGCCCGTGGCGGAGCCGGCTCTGGGCGCGGAAATAGAAATGTAACATCTCTCCAGACAAATTAATTTTTGACGGATTTATGGCACGGTTTGCTTTCAAGATATTCATTGGCTCCTCCGAGCTGTAATAAAGTCCAGGGTGCAGAAGTATAAACACGCACCGTCTGCTCGGCGGAAACCCTCAAACAGTATCTGCCAGCGAAAGATCAAGACACTTTGTGCATTTTCCACAGATAATGCCCATATTCCGAATGAGTGATCAGAGAACTCCGGTATTGTTAAGTAAAATGAGAGGAAGGCGAGTGACGTGGGAGTCGAACAATGGCATTTCTGAATCAGTTTGGTTGATTGACATTTGGGGGCTTCATGACCCGAGGGAATAGGACTCATTACCGTGAATACACCAAAACATCAACCGAGATTAGAACTCTGGATCTTTTAAAAATCCTATTTCATTCTAAATTATAGTGGGAAAATACCAATTCTAAGAAAAAAGAAAGAGAGAGGGAAGAAATTACTCCTTTATGCTCCTTTAATTGCTAAAAGCCCCCAAACAGAGGAAGAAATAGCGTTAAGATTTTAGGCAGCATTTAAGAGGAGAAAATTAACTTTACAAACTAAAAATCTTGCCGCTGACAGAACACTGAATGCGAGGAAATACGTATATTTCTGGGACCTGCAGATCTTGCGCCGAGCTGAGATGGGAATAAGCACACGGTGCAGGAATAACTTAATAAGAAAGATATCTGACAGATTGATATGAATAACTAATTACATATTATTCCATTTTCCTTTGCTACCCTTTTTATATCCCAAATCCTCAGAAAAAGGACAAGTAAGCGTGAGGGGAAAAAAAAAAAAAAAGAAAAAACATAGAGGGGAAAATAAAAGGGTGAGGAAAAATGTGTCCAAACCAGCCTGGAGAGGCAATGGCGAGGGGTGCCACGGGATTACTGTTTGGAAGCCCGGCTGGCTCTGAACAAAGTCTATTTCTTACAAAATTGGAAGGAAAAAAAAAAAAAAAAAAGAAAAAAGTGGGGTGTGTGGGAGAGGATGGCAAAATCTGTGAGAGCTGGTGACCGTCCTTCCCCGGCAGAGCAGCCCCGGCCGGAGTCAATGGCCGTCTCGATTTGCCCATGTCCAAAACTGTCCCCGGATCCTGACACCGAAACCACAGTCCCTGGGTCCAGCACAGGGCCAGCGTATTTTAGATGTAGGTGTATTTACTCCTTCCTATCTTTAGGGAAATAAATGCTCGCGGGGTTCCTCATACAGGGTGAAGCGCTTAACCGGTGACGATAGGAAACTAGCTGCGAGGGAAGGTTGCCCTCTTATCAAATTTTCGATCAGTTATCAGAGCTGAGGATTGCTTAGGAGTCATCGCTTCGCACAATAGAAACAAGGACGGTTTCATTTATCCGGCGACCAGAAAGCCAAATAATTAGGATCCTGGCAGTCCTGCCAAATAAATGTAGTGCTTGCAGGTTAAAACACAGACGCGCAAACAAACCCGGTGATCATCTACATGTTCAGTTATACATTTACCAACACGGCCAGTGACTCAGAGACTCCGCACGTCCAGATATCATCTTTATACGGAGACATCTTGGTTTTAATTAATGACTGCTTTATTCTCATTACTCTCGAGAAAAATAGGGGTCACGTCACATTAAAATTAAGATTATTTTAATTTATTTAGAGTCTTCGGCAAAAAGCAGGCTAATTATATTTCGAATTACGAGGGAGAGGCAATTTAACTCGTTACGGAGTTGGAACAAAGGCACGCCGCCCGGTAACGTACACCGCTGAGCTCGGGCGAGGGAGGGAGCGACCCAGCTTTTCCCCGTGTTCTCTGTAGGTGCCATCCGGAGGGATCAGCCGGGACAACGCGCTCAGGCGGCACCGCGCCTGTCGCCCGAGCCCCGGCCGAGCCCCGCTTACTGCCGGAGACCGGCCGGCACCGGGACGCAGGCGGGAGAAGTTAAACCTGCGCCGCTCCCGCCCGCCTGCCCACGCTCGGGGCACGGCGGGGAGAGACCGCCCGCCCGTCGCTCCCCGGAGCGTGCCCGCAGCGGGGCGGGGGTGGGCTGCGGGGGCACCGGGGGGGGGGGGGGGGCGCGGCGGGGCACGCTCCGCTCCACCGGGAGGCGGCGGCGGCCTCGGCCCCGCACCTGCGCGGGGTCCCCGCGGGGAGCTCCCGGGGAGGGCAGCGCCCCCGGCCGCCGGGGGAACAAAGGCGGCGGCGCGGGGGGCGCCCGCTCGGCCGCGGCGGCGGGTGCCGGGCGAGGCGAGGCCGCCGGCGGAGGGGCCGCCCTGCCGCCGCCGCCGCCGCCGAGGCCGCGGCCCCCGCCCGCCGCCGCCGCCAAACGCGGGCCGGCAGCGCCCCCTGCGGGACGGCGGCGGCGCGGCGGCCTCCCGGCAGCGGCCCCGCCCCTTAAAGGGGCAGGAGCTCTTAAGGTGGAACGGGCGGGGAGCGGCGGCGGCGGCGGCTGGGCGCGGGGTGTCCGTGTCCCGCCCGACGGCGGCGGCACTGCCGCTGACCTCATCTTGAAATACCGTCGGTGCTGCCGCCGCCTCCGTCTTCGAAGGCATCGCTGGTTTTGCGGTGCGTGTCGGTGCCGCGCGGAGTGCTCCCACGGGCGTGATTTTCCACGCGGGAGCCGCGGGCCCTACCGCCCGGGCTGGATTAGTCGGGGTCAGCGGTGCCGGGGCAATCCCCGACGCCGGCTGCGGCGGGGCCATCCTCGAGGGAGGTGCCGATGGGACTGCCTGGGCTGAACCGGCCCCTCCGACGGCCGCGCCGATGCTAACGGGGTCCGGCCCTCGGCCCCCAGGACTCCCGGCGCCCGGTGCTTCGCTTCATGGCGGGGACCACCCCTCTGGCTCCCGGGGTACGGACGGCCCCCGCCGCCCACGCACCGTCCCTCGGGACCGGCGGACGCAGAGCGTTCCCCGCCTGCCTGGGAGCACTGGCTCCGGGTGGGGGGGTGGAAGAAATAAAAAAGGGGAAAGCGGGAAAAAAAGAAGTGACGCCCCTTCGAGTTGTCCTGTCCCGGGGGCGAGGCGAGCTGTGCCCGCCGCTCCGCGCCGCGCGGAGCCGGGAGCGCGCAGAGCTCCTGCCAGCCCCGGGCAGCTTTAGCGCGGGGTCCGGCCGGCTGCTAGCGCAGATGCTCTGCCACGTCCCCGCGGTCCCCCCGCGGACACGGGCACGGCGGCAGCTCCCTTTCGTGGGAGGCGGGGCGGGGGTTGCGCGGGCCGAGCCTCCGCGGCTGCGGGACGGGACGTTCCCGGGCAAGCTATTGCCGCGGAGCGTCCTCCCCTGCCCCGCGCCACTCGTCCCTAGAGCAAACCAAATAAAGTGAATTAAGAAAAAAAAAAAAAAAAAAGGGCGGGGGGACAAATTCCGTCCACCCCCCACCCGGCAGTATTTTGCAGCTCCCCGAGAAGGGCCGTGGGGCCCCGTCCCGCCCTCCCCGGGGCAGCGGGGGATGGAGGCGCCGGCGTGCGCGCTGCTCCGCCGTCCCCTCCCCACCCGTCAGCCTCACGGAGCAGTGATTTTATTCTGCCTCTTGGGGTTAGTGACAGCACGGAGCGTCCTCCCGGAGAAGCCTCCGAGGGGCTGCAGGGAGCCGGTGCCCGCGGCGGGGGCGGCCGCGCCCCGCAGCTCCCAGCGCCGGCTCCCCGGCCGCGGCGGCGGGACGGATGGACACCGGCGAACCGCACCAAGGACACCCGCGTCTGCACCCCTTTTACCCTCCAAAAGGAAGCCGAGAAGGCAGACACGGGAGCTGGGGGTGCCTCTCGCTTGCCCGAGGGTGCGATCGTTGCTCTGAAAATTCAGGGCCGAATTTCTCACGTTTCTAGACGGGGTTTTTTTTTTTTTTTTGGGGGGGTGGAGGTGTTGGAAACTAGTGAAGACACATCTGCATGAGAGCTACACGACGAGGTTTCCCTCTCGTGTTTTTAAGCGGTGATTTGCGACGGCCGCGTACGGCGGTAGCGGCGGGGCAGCCCTACCGCGCAGCGCCGCGCAGCGCCGCGCAGCGCCCGCGCCCTCACCCTCACGGTGGCTTGCAAGCTCCGAGCCTCCACCGAGCTGGCCGAAATAACAGCGAAACGTTTACAAAACCAACCCCCTTCCCCCTCGCCCCCCCGCGCAGCAGAACTGGACGATGACGGCTGGTGTGGCGCTGCGCGGCTCTGCGCGGAGCGGTCCCCGACCCGCTCCGCCGGTTCTTTTAAGCGAAATAGCCCCGCGAAGCTCTGAAACGAGGCGAGGAAGGGCGGGCTACGTCCTCCGTGCATCGCCGCCTTATTTTGTTGTTTTCCGCTCGAAGTTTCTGTAGAGTAGCCAAGAAATTAGCGCTGGGTCTCTCCCGGCCGGAGAAGATGCCCGATATTTGGCGTTTACGTATTTAGCTTGCTGGTAGGCTTTCATGGGCGGTAAAGCTGGAAGCTTAGAAAAGTAGACAAAAATCCGCACCCTGCCAAATTACCCAAGAGACACAAATGCTGGAGGGGGGAGAGAGATGTTTCAGCCCGGGGTTCACGCACAAGAGAATTAAAAATAGTACACGGCGATGTACTGATTAATCTAATGTTTGAGGGGAAGGCTGTAAAATCCTGAAGGGGCAAGCTGTGCCATGAGAAAGCAACAACCCCTCTGACTTCAGCGAACCGTGTCACAATAAGCCATAATAACCGCGATTAAAGCAGCAGCAGCAAATCAGGTACCTTATCTCCCCTTTTTATCTAAAGCATCAGAATATTCTGTCTTCCCGTGACAAAGGAGCCCTCACCCAAAGCATTTTATTCCCCTTGCCAGAATGAAACACATTTTCCTCCCCAAAGTAAACATAATGCATGTGACTAAAACACTGGCAGGGCCAACAGCGGGGAATTTAACTTTTAAAGAAACCGATCTTTCTCCGTGATTGATGCTGTGTCGCTCTGACAACAGAGAGTGTGTAGCTAATTGCCTCTATAAACGAAAAAGATATTGCCCTCATTTTATCTAACACATTCTTTGTCCGGGGCTAAAACAAGTGTCACAGTAAATGAACATGACTGTAGAGATTAATAGTTTCCCAGCAGTGAAATCTGAATAAGAATCCCACGTTGGCAACCAGTGTCTGGTTTAAACTGGGAAGGAGGTGTGCATTAATTTTTCAGGAGCAGTTTCCCTTCCAAGGATCCCGCTGTGCAGCTACGATCACCTGGGTACTGCTGGTCGGGGTAACCCACAGCTCCTGTCACCGGGACCTCGAGGACCTCCTGGAGGCCCTTGGGACCCCTCCAGCCCTGGGGACCTCTCTGGCCCTTGGAACTTCTCTGGGCAGGGCTTTGGCCACAGCTGCCCAGGCAGGCTGGTCTGCGGGCATCCCACCCACCCAGCCTCCACCAGGCGTCACGCAGAAGGGACTGCAATAGGTTTCCTTTGGGTTTCATTAAAGGACAGGGCGATCCTGACTTTTTCTTGCAGAGGAGCTTCAGATGTTTTCTCTGTTCTTTAAGAATAATTTTTTCTTTATACCTTGAAGGCCAACAGCCAGTATTGGGAAGAAAAAGGGAAAGCTTTATCGCAGTATTTATTCAAACAGGTAACAGTAAATCCTGCGTGAGCCCCTAACAAAATAAAATTTCATCTTCAGCCAACACCAAAATGTGGCTTCTGGGATCTCTTTCTCACAACTGCTCAGTTTATACTTTTGCTCCTATGCTCTCCCTTACAAGCCATTCCCTCAACTTTATATCCAGGCATGATAACGATGCCCTGTCGTGCACTCAGTTTTTTTCAAAGGGATATTGAAATTTTGAAGAGCATAGAGAAGAGACTGTCCCCTCCCACCCTTATGTTTTGAAACCCAAAAGTGTCGTACCAGATGCGCTTGGTGCGTATCTTTTCTTAAGGGACCGGATTGCAACACGAAATACCCTCAAGAGATGGAAATGTGAAGTGTAGAAGGTCTCTTTAACCTAGTGGGGAAAGGAATAGCCTGAACAAATAGTTGGAAACTGGAGCCAGACAAATTCACTGTGAAGGAAAGCACTCATTTGTAGGACACTGCCCAGGGAACTGGCTAATTCACTACTATTGCTGCTTTTAAGCCTTCCTGGAAATTATGCTTTTGTCAGACACAAGTTATTGGACACAATACTGGGTGAAGTGGATGAGATCTAATGGCCAATGTTAAACAAAATGTATGTGCTTCTCCGGGCTTGATGTTTCTGTAGATTCATAGATTTTAACACCGAGGGTCACAGTTTCTTCTTCTGCTTAGTCGAATCTCAGTGACACTGGTCAAGAAGCATGTGGAGATCCTGAAGCGCAGGTACCTTTCCCTGAGCCTGCTGTCGAGTAGTTTTTCATTTTCCTCCAGTTTATCTAGAGTTGTTATTGACAAAGTACCTCTGGAGTAAGGCATCTTCGCATAATTATTTATGCTTCAGGTTGAAACTCTCAAATCCATTCCCTTGTCTTTTTTCTCTAAGATTTTGTCCCCTAGTCCATGGAACAGCAAACACATTCTCGGTGCTGATATTTTCCCTGCTGAACCTGCCTTACAGATAGCATGAACAGTGCAGTTATGCCTATTAGTCACAGTGCTCGGCCCTGGTGTTAGACTAATTTGGAAAGACTTCCTGCATAGCAAGAAACAGCAGGATTTGATCACAGTCAGAGATCCATTACGACGTGCAGCAAGGCTCTTTAAGGAGCCCTTATCACCTGGGACATTTAAAAACCTCACTCCATGAGGCATCAGTAAAAAAAAGACCACAAAGAAACATTGCATTCGAAGGAAGACGGATCACTCGATCTGCTAGGTCTTTTCCATCACTGAATTCTAGAACAGTGATTTGATTAAATAGTAATAATAAAAGAAATCTGACAAAACAGGGACAGAATGAGCAGCGAATATTGACTCTTTAACTGCACTATTTTGCAGAATATTAAATTAATGTTCCCACATGATGTCCAGGCATCAATACTGATCTCCCTGGAGTCAACGGTGACATTTCTATTGCCTTCCGTGGAAGAGGGCTATTTATCTGAAGGCGTCTTGATCAAAATAAACACAAGGAAATAGATTGTACTTGAAAATATTTTGAACTTCCTTTTGCTTGATTTGAACAATTGCTTTGGTCCTAAGTTATTAAATCTTGACTTTACCCCAAGAGAGGTTGCCGTTGTATTACTATCCTTTTTCCTTTGCTGCAGGGATAATCAAACATTTCAATAGCTTTCTGTTGACTGTGAGACTATAGTTACTTTTAACCCTTTTTCAGCCTAGTCAAACAAAAATGTTAATGAAAACATCTCCAGACAGCGCTTGGTCAATCTAAATATCAATTAGACTTTAAAAAACCCGAGTGCTCTATCGACAGTTAAAAAGCAAGTATTTTACAGAGAGGGAAATGATGCTCTGTGTGCTGAAAAGAAAATCGCGTTGTGAAATTTGAGTACTGGTGCTAGGCAAATATACAGACTTTGATGACATCTTCTGTTTTAAAATGCTACCCGAGAGCTCACAGCTCACACCTTGGGCTCACAGCAACTGACATATTCTCCTTTTTTAACAAAATAAAAGATGCTGATCTTTGGATGAGCACTACGGGGGAAAAGTGCATCTCTTCTGGTTTACATTAGACAGCCTTTTTGCTGCCTTCTTGTAACCTCTTCTTTTTTTTTTTTTTTTCCCATGAAAACATCCCCACAGTAAGATTCACAGCTGTTTACATGAATGTCTGACTCTATTAGCTGCGAAGGCGGAGAGCTATAACCTTAACCAGCTATTCTTTGGTTTTAACTAATGTAGCTGTCACTGAATTTTCCCCTTGGTTCCCAGGATAAAAATAAGTAGTACTGGGAAAATGTGGTTGGTTTTCCAAATCTCTTTTTGTAGGATCCTGTAAAGAATAGTGTTCAGAAGCATGCAAGGTATGAGCCCCATTGTATTATGCGACCTCTTAGGTATTAACAACGTGCATTTCTATAGTCTTATTTAAGTAGCCAAGTTACAAATAAATAGAGGCCAACACAAGAAACGCAGAGCAAGACTTTACCATCTGCGTCTCAGTGTAAAAACCTTCCCCAGTGAGCGGATCATTTACTTTCCTCATTCAGCAATGTAACTCAGCCGCACAATTAGAGGCCCTGGTATTTTAATAAAGTTTCCAGGGGGCGGCGGAGGAGGCAGGGAAGGGTTAAGCCTCGCCTGCCTCCCAGCCCCTCCTGCGGGGGGGGGCGGTGGTTTGGGGGGGGCAGGGGAGGGAGCGGGGCCTTTCTCTCAGGAGAGAGGGGTGCGAAGGGAAAGCCCACTGCCTGGGTCGGCTCTTTGGTCAGGGGGGAAAACCTTTGTTTGGTGTTACTTTGTGTCGTAATGAGCCATGCCTTAAGGGAAGGGCCTACAGGAGGCTGGGGAGTTTCCCGGGCGGGCAGGGCTCTCCCCGGGCTGCGAGGGAGCCCGGCGCTCCGGAGGGAGGGATGCTCCGGAGGGATGCGGCCATCCCCGCGCCCCGGCCCCCGCGGGGGGTACGCGGGCACGAAGCAGGCAGGGACACGGCCCCGCAGCCGTCCTTCGGGGACACGGGTTGTCCCGCCAGCGCCGCCCTCTCCAGCCCACGCTCCTTAGGAGCCCGGCCGGCCGCACCGCCTCCCCCGGCCCCGGCTTTCCCCGGCCCTTAGGGGAACTTCGTGCCTTTAGGGTCGCCGGTACCGTTTTGCCGGGACGGAGCCGCCCACGCGTGGGAGCGGGGCGGGCAGCGGCGGGCGCGCTTCTCTCGTTTCCTGCGGAAAACCGGGCTCGCCACGCAACCGCCGGGCTCGAAGGCCGGGGAGGCTGCGGCGGCTCGGCAGCATCTTCTGCTTCTGCCGGGGCCGCCCTGTCCGTTTGACCCACGGGCTTAAAAACACGCCAGCGGGGACTTTCCGTCCCAGCCCCCGCCTGCCCCCGAGCAGCCAGGGGCTGCTAAAGGGAACTTCTCTCCCGCAGGAGCCGGTGCAGGTCAAACCTGCCCCCCCCAGCCGCCCCCCACCCGCGGATGGGTGCCCTCTCCCTCTCCCTTGCTCTTTTCTGTAATACGGGGTCTCTCCCCAAACCCACCCTCCTGCCCTTCCACGCAGCCTGTGCTGTGAATGCAGGAAATGAATCAGCCGTACCTGGGGTCCGGTGTTCCCCGGGAGTTCAAAAAACTCCGTGTGGGAAACTAAGGAGGATAGAAAACTGGGAGTTACCTACCCACAACCAAATTCTCCCCCAGAGTTGAAGACAGTGAAACGTATGTAATGCTGAGTCTCAATGAGGGAAATATTTCCCGAAAAATAACCTCGTTCATTACACAAACCTGATTCGTGCTTTATGGCTGTCGCTGTTTATTGACTACTGAATCAAGGTTTGTGGGAAAAAACCCCCAACCACCCAGCAAATCTTAATAATGTATGATTGTGCAATTAAAGACTGTCTTATAATGTGTGCACAAAAGGGACTAAATTAAAACCACACAAGCAGCCATACGCCAGCATCCTAACTCTTGGGTACCTTTTTTTGTAGGCTGGGTTTTCTAAAGGTGAAACCAGTCTCTGTCTCTCTCCCCCCCCCCAAAACCGTGGAATTCCCAGCGACGGCAGCAGCATTCCTCATTAGCAGGGTCTGAAACCTGAACCTTCAGCCGGGCACCACAGCTTGAGTCACAGGACTAACTGCGCTGGTCCCATCCAGGATGACAGTGTTATTTTGGGTGTGGAGAATGGGTTCCTGGGGTCACGCTGGGAGCGGCAGAGCGGGCGGCAGGCTGTGCACCCTTCTGCTCCCCTCTTTCACTGACACTGCTTGCCTTCAGCCTCCCGTGCAGGGGTGCTACGGCTGCTCCCATAGTAGTATTTTGGCCTGGCCTTCAGTTGAAATGTGCATGCTCAGTTATTTTTGGTGTGTCGCCACCATTTTTGTCGAGAACGTGACTGAAAGAAACGTTCGTACCTTTGTATCTTGGCCAAATTGTAACACAAAGTCATGGGACAGAGAAAAGGCTCTTTTCTGGTGCTGGGTCTTTCCTCTTGCTAAAATTCAAAAATCTTTTGAAAGCAAGTTGAAGGTACTATGAATTCCCTAATATGTTCCAAAAGTATTTTATAAAGGAAAGTGTTTTGCAGCACAAATGCTAGGGTAACCACTTAGTTTACCAATATTTTAATTTAATTGTGTAAATTCCAAGGCACAACTGACAAGGTGTTCGCTGCTTGTGGGATCCATCCTCATTTTAAAATCATTAATATTTCTCTCATGACAAAAGACGGATTTTATTATTGTCGTCTGTGTCTACACGTGAAAATTTACCACTAGATGGATTTTTTTTTAGAGAAGTACATAGGGAAGAGTGTTTCTATGTTCTCTTTGCAAGAGGTCTACTTATTCCTGTCAGATTTCTGCAGGCCACTGCTGATTTTACTAAAACTGAAACGCTTACTTTGACTTTGCATTGTGCATTATTTTAACAGCAGAAGATGGCATATAAACACCTTTTATCTACTTTCCCTCCTACTGGGCTTTTAACATCAAAGATCATCCCATTCATCTTTGTTTCAAGGAGGGCTGTAAGTTTTCATCTGACAGGGTTGTTGAAAATCAAACTGACTATACTTGATCACAGTGGGATCTGCATGAAAATCCATCTACAAGTTGAGCTGTAATACTTACCTGTCTAGGTCAATTTGAGAACAACAAGAATGATAAGCACATAAAGCTGAAATAGTGTTGTTTCACAGTAGGACTGTTCCACCGCCAGTATAGCAGAAAAGGCTGATTTAAGTAAATGTGGAGCTACATGCAAAGCCACATGATTTTATCCCAGAGGTTATTAGATGCAATTCATTGTGATAATTTGTCTTTCCCCTTGCCCTGACTTCGTATGCTGTATTGCCTGGGGATTATCCCAGCCGAAGAAGGAGGATTAAGGTATGTGAAGGAATGTAGTGGAAGCGTCAATAGAGGTTTCCTGTTGAACAGAAGAGCAAAAAAAAAATCCGTGCATATACCTTGGTGTTGTGGGAGAAAAAATGCTGGTTTCCAGTGAGGCTCAAGTTGTCAGTGGAAAGCTTACAGGTGCAGGGCACAGCCACAGCCAGCACGAGTTGGAGCTTCAGCTTCAGTCTATTGTGGGGGAGCCCTGTGAGTCCATGGCTTATTGTCAGTGTAGTATTGGTATTGATAACCAAAACAGACCCAGCAGCAGATCATATATTTGTTTAAACCTTGTTATTCTATCAATTATATAATTTATATAGGCAGAAAAGTGAAAAAAAGAGAAAAATCCTCTCCCCTTTCAAAATAAAATAACAGTATTCTATGATGTTCTGCCACTTTTGTACAGTCTCATATTCAAATAACCTGAATATATTAATCAGATAAATAGGCAAAACACTTTTTCCCCCCCTGAGAGTCAGCCTTGTTTTTTTAAAAGAAGTTTCTTTTGACTTAGATATACTGGCTCTGCATGGACATGAATAACCCTAAAGAAGCTACTCCCATAAGTAAGTCTTGGACATCATACATTTATTTGGAAATTCAGTCATTAGCTGTGTATCCTCCCATAATTTGAGCAAGTTGACCAGATATATGAGCGTTTATATGTGTATTAGTGGTCGAGCTAGTCACATTGCCCATAACTAAAGCTTTCTGACTCTTTCCGTTATGTGGACATGCTTATAACTCAGGCAAACTTTAACTACTGGGACCGAAACTTTCCAAAAAAATATTGAGCTTGACGCAGAACTTGCAATGGAAAATTACAAGTTTTGACTAAAGACTTCAGATTTCTCTAAAAACAAGAGTGAGAAAATTGCTTTGTTTCGCTCATGTTAACAAAATTAAAAAAAAAAATCTCAAACCTTACAGAAAAGCTGTACAGAAAAGCATTTGTAGTGTAATGGTGTCATGATCCACTATTTGGGCAAACAACATTATTTGGAAAGACACTTCTAGCTGGTCCCTGGAAAACCTGTGGGAGTTTGGCTGAGCCATGATCCTCAGGGCAGTTACAGTTTGAGCATGTTTGGCCTTTGTACTCAAGTCTCCCGAGGATTTGACCCAACTGGAGCCCTTGTTTCTCCCAGCTGTGGAGGCTGCTGTGGGGCTGAGCTCTCTGGAGGGGCCGGGGCGGCACCCCAGAGCATGCCACGCTTTTGGGCCAGGAGGGCTCTGGGGTGCTGCCTATCCTTTCCATGAAGGAAATTTCCATTGGGAAATCATGTACAAAAATAAGCGGAGGTTGTGAAGACAAGTGCTCAGGAATTAGGAAATGCCAGAGTGACGTTTCCTGTGCTGTCTTCCCTCTTTGTCCCCCTTCTGTGCAGCCGTTATGATGCAACCTCTGAGTGCTCAAACTGTTTTTACAACTTTCTCCTTAAAGGCATCTCTTCTCTTGTGATAATGAATAATTTTTTTTTTTAAATTGTTTAGCAGCAATAGTCCGATGGCCATGCATATTACAGAGTAAAAATGGATTTTTTTTCTTGAGCAAAGTGTTTTTTTTATCAAACTTTGATGCCATTGAAACTGAGTGTCCTGTGACCTCAACGGAGATAGACGTCCGTAAATGAATTGGATCTGTCAGAACTCTTGTCTCTCTTCCTTGTCTTTTGTTTGTTGCTGTCTTGTCATTTTTGACCATTCCGAGTCCTTATCTTAATGTTGTACCAAGGAGATCAGTATTCAGCAAAACAAAAAAGGCTGGCTAAACCGGAGCAGTTTGTGTTGCCCTAAAGAGGAAGGAAGGATGCCTCTTCCTGCCTAACCGACAGCGTGTTCTGCAAGGCGTTACTTATTGCTCTGCTTTCCCCTGCCTGTTTCCTGGAGGAGGTGGAAAGGAAAATGATAAACGTCCTTGGCTGAAGCTTGCACAAATTAGGTTACAGAGACAAATTACTTCCCAGATCTTCTTACTGTACATCCTTGGCAGGTTTTGTCTAAAATTAAAAATAGGTATTGTGTGTATCCCTGCTCCTTTATTGCCTGCAAATATATACATTAAACATATCAAAGCAGAATAGACTCTAATTGTGTCAGATACAAGTTGTACTTTCTTCCAAAAAGAAAGAAGTCTGAGTAAGGAAGATAAAACAGCAGTGGTGAAGTTCCTACTTTCGTAGTGTATCACCATAGTTGCGGCCCCGTGGGCTGAACCACAGCATTATGGATTTCATCAACGTGTCTGTAACAGTCTCAAGCTCCTGTTCATGCTTCACCAGCTCTGCTGTTACATGTTTTCAGACATGTCATACACAAGCAAAAAGTGGTGATTTCCAGATGGTATTTTTCAGTCCTTGAAACTAATCTGTATGAACTCCAGGTGATTACTTTGTTGATACTATATTTGAACTGGGGTCTGCTTTGATAGACATTTTTGTGCATAAGAAGTAACCAGGATCCTCAGGTCAGTCTTGTCCAATGTAGGGAGACCAGAGGGAGCCTGTGCACGCTTGTGTCCTGCAAACAGCCGTTGCATTTTCCTTTTGTTTTCTGTTGAGCTGCGAATGTTTATTCGGCTGGTTTGTGAATCCATCTCCATGGATGTCTTGCTGGGCTGTGCTTGATAAGGAGTCACTACAGGCTGTTGTGAGCCTGTGTACACTGAATTCCTTATTGGGTAAATGTAAATGAGAGGATTTGAGGACTTCCACAACAATTGAACTCTCCAGTTCTGTAGCAACCCTCATTTAATCTGTGGGAAACTCATCAAAGAGTACCTGCCAGCCTCACCAGTTTTGGATCTCACTGGGAGATTTTGGGGCATTGCAAACTCCTGCAGATTGAGGGGTGGGTCTGAAAACCTGAACAAAACGTGGCTCAGAAACTGTTCCTTTGTTTTACTCATCAGCTTTTCTTCTTCCTTTGTCTAGATAATTTGTTTCTTAAATGACTAGATGATGCTGTCGGTTCTGATAATGTGCTCAAAGCTTTTGTAGATGTGGTGTCTTCTGTGCAGATAGCCTGTGGTTTTGCCAGTATCTTTTTGTTTTGTATGCTTTCTGGTGGTGGTCTGAAACTCTTAGCCTGTCCTCACTGACTATATGCTCAGGATGCAGCTCGTTACAGGCTGCTATTTGTTTCTTAAGGTTTAAGCCTTTAAAAGCTTAAAAATTGTTACCACTCTTAATGTGTCTTATGGAACATGTGAAGGCTTCTTCAGTTCTCAGAAACAGCATTTTGAACTGAACTAAAATCACTTTAGTTCTTTCATTTAAAAAACTCTGTGGAGCCTTCAGTACCTCTAAATTGTGCCAGATCCGTTCCAGGTTCAGAAGGCACTCTGAAAGACTGAAGTAATCCAAATATGTAGTTTATTTTCTTGGTCCTTTGCTCCCATAATTACCTGAGATTATCCAAATTAAAACTGGTGAAATGCTTTGCTCCTAATATTTTATCCATGTGTTTGACCTGCCTGTGTATTATGTCTCATGCAGCCAATGTATGTTTTTACGTCTCTTTTGGGCTTTTGAGGGTGTGCAGGTGGGGACGTCCAGGGTTAGGCACATTGTCCAGTCAGGCTAACCTCCAGAATATCACCTAGCTTCAATGTTACCTGATATTCAGGGAATTCAAGCTGGGAACTGCCTGCCAGGAACACTCAGTTTAAGCGCGATCCAATGTTGCACTTGATCGTATCTTGACAAGCTCCCCTTTATTCCTGGAGGATGCACTGGTGCAGCATTACTGCTGCTGTGCTAATTGCTTCCTTTCACTGCCTTCCACCAAGGTTTCTGTTAAATCAATCCCTAATGTGTACCGGCCAGGCTGCCTCACCACTTTTCACCTCTGTTGCTGTAAGAGGCTTTGAGATGCTGTCTCCGCTGTCTCCACTGTCTGATTTTTCACTACCTGCACCTCCTGCTTAGCCTTAGCAATGGGTCCCATGCACAGCTCATTCCTCAGTTCAGCCTGTAACATACTTCTGCTGAACAGTAGTCTTGTTCTTGCACAAGAACATGATCTCGACAGGTTCAGAAAGAGCTGGATTTCCACTGTTGCCTGCAGTAGGTGCTCAGCAATAGCCATTATTATAATTTGTGTAGTCCACACTCGCTTTCATCCACATGTTGGTTTGTCCAAGAACTGGAGTAATTTCAGATCTCTGAGCCATCACTGTAGTGTGCTGGCTACTGATGTCCTCAAGCCCAAAGGTGCTCGTGTAGCTCTTTGCATGGGTCATACTAGCAGCTGCTGGCAGTGGCCCTTGTCTGCCAGAAGCTTTATTCCCTTGCATATGTTTTCCCTCTGGCCAGCCTGTGCTTAGTGCTGTTGCCTGCCTAGCATGGCCTGTGGACATCACCTGGCTTGGGACCCAGTGGGGAAAAAGTTTCTTTTATCTGCTGTAGGTCAGACCTTCTGGCCCATTGCCCTCTCTAATGGGGCAATTGCTCCACTAGCCACTATTTCTTCAAGTGCATAAAGGTTTGGCAAAGGAGCCCTCCTCTGGCAGAGAATTAACAGCTAATGTCTTTAAAGAAACTGTATTTTCACGCTTCTAATTCTCCAGCAGTAACCTGGACCAGGACCTGTGGCTGTAGAAAGCAGGCAGTTGCTGGGGGCACTAAACTGCTGGAGACTTGCAAAATGGTCACGGATTTGCTGCCTGCTTTGCTTATGCCAAGATGCAGGAAGACCAGGCTGGTTTCTCTTTCTGAGGGAAAACAGATGGGCTTGGGTTGGCGGAGGGCGGCAGCCCCTGGCAGCAGCTGTGCTGCTCCCCGCTCCTCTCTGCTGGGTGGCAGTGGCAGTGGCAAGCCGGCATTGGGGCAATTCTCCTGGCTGGTCTGGTCAGCTCTGCCCCTTTCCAGGAGTCTCTTGTAGCAGCAGCATGATCCTTGTCACCTCCCTCCTGCCGAGCACAGGTCCTGGCTGTGACCTGCTCCGTGCACTGCCCCGGCCCCCTGCCCTCCTCTGGCAAGGGTGATGCAGACCCCTCGGCACGCCGGGCTCTCCTCCATGGGGGTCTTCTGCCACTCTGGGGGGGCACGGGGCCAAGCCCCCTCCTCCCGGCCCCTCTCTGCCCCCCAGTAGAGCCCAGGGACAGTGCTTCTTGCTGCCTGTCAGCCGTTCTTCGTCATCTGGCAGGGGCCAAACCCCCGTTTGTAGCTGGCTATCTCGGAGGGGTGGTGGTGGGTGCTAAATTGTCTGAAGGTGATAAAAAGCAGCTGGGTGGGTATTTTAAACAGAACATTCATTGCATCTGTAAATCTGTAGAACCAAATGCCAAGACAAACCTTCAGTGAGTTTATAGCCCTGTTTTGTGTTTCCAGCCCTTCAGCTCCAGCTTTTCCGGCTCTGAAGAGGTGATGCTGGCGGCATGGGCATTTGTGGCCTCAGACACAGTCTTTGGCCAATGGTCCAAAACTGTGTAACGTATCTTTAAAATTCCATTTCTTTTTCAGTTTGGGTTACTCCTCTTCCTCCTTGTGATTAAGAGAATATGTTTGTTGTCTTTTCTGGGTGAGAGGAAACGCAACCTGTGCATCAGTGGATGACTTTGTGCATCAGTGGATGACTTTGTGCCACTCCATCCACTGCTGACCTTCCTGGATATATTTGGAGTGTGGCTGTTTTGAGAGCCTGCATTATTCCAGGTCATGTCACCATGTTGAAACACACGTGCCCAATCTGCTGATCAATAGCAGGGAAAAGGAAGGTTTGTCTTCATCCAGGTCACAAAAGCTTTCCAATATTTTCCTCACAGCTCATGGTTCCCAAAATACTATTCTTCCCTTTATCTATTTTTCTTCAGCTTTCCAAAACTCTTTGTCTTAACTATCACTTCAAGTCTATTCAACATGATTTATTTCCTGTCAAATCCTATTAATTCCTAGAAGGGGATTGTTTCTTTGTTTCATGCCTAATAAACATGTTACACTGTGTTTTTGCCCAGTGAAGAAATCACAAATGTGGTGAGAGCCTTGGTTAGCTGCCGGCTGGTGAACAGCTTGCAGAAGGAGCAGGGAGGGCAGTGAGCACTGGGCAGGAGAGAAAAAGGGTTTCCCCTCCTTTTTCGGTTGGCTTTTTCTCCCTCTGGCTGGGCCAGGAGATGGTAGGACCTTGCTCTCCCTCTTTCACCGACAGTTAACGTCCGTGAAGGGGTTAGAGACAAACGCCAGAAAAGAAGAAGAGCTACTTAAACTAACAGGCAGTGTTGGGTCAAGTGGGGTATAGACTGCCAATGAATAAATTTTGGGTAGAAATTAGAAGAAGGTTTCCCACCATTAGAAGGGCATGGTTTTGGAGGCTTGATGGTGTTTCCTGAGGTTATATGACATGGTGTGTGCTGTACTCCAATTAATTTAAACTGTATCTTCATTCTTGACTTGTAGTTATAATCTAGAAACCTTGTTTTCAGGAGTTTTGCAGATTTAATAGGCTGCCTGTTTTGATGTCAGAATAACATTTTTTCCTATTAGGATAAAACTGAGGAAGGACAGGTATTTTTGTGTCTTGTCTGTTTTTCCACTCATATGTCATCATGGCAATAAATCTGGCATAGGACATGGGTATAAATATTAAGTACCTTTTATACCTTTGTAATATTTAGTGTAATAATTACTTTGAAACTTGAAGCTGGTACCTGACATGGATAGGAGGTTGAAGTATGAACTCTCAGAAGTCAAGAGCTGGGGTTTTGCTGGTAGACTGCTGAAAAAGGAGACCCAGAGCCTCTGCAGGTTGAGAGCCCCCCTCTGTGCTCCTCTCTTTCTCTTTAAGGTGAGAAGATGTCAGATGCCTGAAAATGGTTTCTGTAGGTAGGCTGAGGACAGTCGACCATGAATTATAAGTTGTATGGTGGGAGTTCTGTAACTCCTACACTGGATCCACTTAAATCCTTGGATATGTTAAGCTAATAAAGTTGCAGGCTGCCGCTGAAATCCATCCCAGAGTCTGTCTTCAATAGCCTCCTTGTAGTGATTAATGACAGCAAACCCGTTGCTGTTTGCAATGAAGGATTTGCTTGTATCTGTCTGCGTTTGCAGATAGCGAAGTTTCAGATAACGGATTATAGTTCCTGTGGTTCTTTGTTGCCTAGAACATGGCACAGAAATTTTACACCCCTGTAAATTGTTGTCAAGTGCTGCTATTCTGGTTTAGTAATCCACATGTTCATTTTGCATAGCTGTAACTGAGTAGTTATGGTATAATGTTGGGGGGAGAATTGGGACTCTTGATTCCAGCGGTGTTGCTGTATCAGTAATTCAGACAGCTTTTCCCCTTACAGTTCTGGGTATATGTATACTGGAATATTTTTATAGATTCGCAGCCCAGGAAAGAATTAGCATGATGATGACTAGTAATTTGCCATCAATGGCTTGTTTTATTTACAAAACATCTGTTCTTCTTAAGTCCTCCTCCTCTTACACTTTTTCAT